>NW_015150886.1:401868-453617 GCF_000732505.1 Cyprinodon variegatus
CTGGGGTCTGTGCTGGAGGTAAGGGAGGATGATGAGCAGCCCTTGCAAGGCTAAATTAAAATAGCTTTTTTTTTTAAGCCACCTAAAAACCTCTACAGAGCATTGTTTATTCCACCTTTTCTTTAAACTGTTTTTTTTTTTTCATTTTAACTGGGAAAAGTTTTGCTTAAAACCAGTCCGGGATTAGTTGCCATGAGGAAATTTCATAGAAAAGTTTTTATAACTGTTCTGCTCTCTCCATGTGGTGCCTCTGTTTGACAACAACTCAGTTTTGTCAAGTATTGTGAGTTTAGAGCGAAGCAGTAAACAGTATTACTTTATTGAATTCACCACTGGCTGCTTCCCCGCCTTTTCCTACACAGTTTGCATAGGTATACTCTGTAAATCCGTGGCTCTCACTGCGGACATCGTGCTCTGTCTGAATGCACCTTTAGAGGGTTACAGCTTGTGCTTCACGGGCCCTTCGAAATACAGGAAGATCTGTGACAGACCTGATCTGATCTAACTTTTGGTAGTAATTTCACAAAATACACAACCATTATAAAAGGCTTACTTATTTAGAGGTTGTACTCCATATAGTAGTTTTATCGTTAGCCGTGTGAAATGTGTTTTTATTCTTTTTATTTTATTTTTTATCTAGATCCTGTTTGAGTCATATGTAATGTTCACAGATGTTTTTTTGTTTACATGATCAAAGATGAGTAGAGCAACCTAAATATGATTTTTCCAATTACATAATTGGTATGAGTAGATGAAAATTAACAAACACCTAGAAAATGTCCACTATATTATATTATTTACTCTGTGAATCTCAGATTGATCATTCTTCTTTGCCTTTTCTAAAAAGTGCTAAGACCCTTTATTGGCCAGCCACCACTGATAACATGTATTTGTCTTTACTTTCTCATAATTACGATATCAGGATGCTATTGCTAATTATGAGATATATCTTAGTCATGAAGTACCCAAGTCATAATTATGAGAAAGTGTGTCATTATTATTATTGAGAAGCTAAGTAAAATGTGTTTGATTTTTCACTGGAGTGGCGGAAATAGGCCTTCATACATTTGTGTTCTGAACAGTACTCATAATGGCCATCATGTACTGCTGTCAATAGTGCTGAATGCAGCAGATGGCTTAGCATAACATTCCATACATTCCATTTTTAAGTCTTTAACCTGGATAATTGTAGATTTTCACCAGCATAATACTATCATATAACCCATAACGTACCTAAACTGTAGTCAATCATTTAATCTTTTGGCCTAGGATTTATTTATTTTTTAAAAGTGATAAATAAACCATATATTCAGTTTCATTAGGATGAATGCCTTATGCAAAAAAAAAAAAAACTCTTCAAATGTGTTTTTTCCTCAAAAAAGTAGTCCTAAAATTAAAAGGTTATGTTAGGACCTACTTATGTGTAACAGCATAATAACATATAATTAAGTACAATGGACTGGCAACTTGTTCCCTACCTTTTGCCATTAGGCCTTTGGGGATGACCCTAATAGACAAATAATAGACTATTGATGGCTGGTTAATGATCAAAAGATTGGATTGCAAAGGATATTTATATATATTTTGTTATCATATAACCACAACAGCATGTTTGTCTCTGAGCTATAAACCATTGGAGTCAATTCCTGACTATATATATATATATCAGAAATCTTCAATACAAAATTTAATGTTAAAAGGAAACAGATTAAATGTCTAAGCCTTCTTACAGATTTACTAATAAAAATAATTATCATGCAACCTGATTCTATTTATTCATTTAGTTTTATCACGTGAGAAGTGTAATAAATTCAGCTATGACATCCTGAGATCATAACCAATGGAAATGAACAACATTGTGACATTAATGACACTTAAACAAGTTTCACAATAAAATCACCACAATCTCTAAAGGGTTGAATGGATTATCATATGGCTACACTCAAAATATAATAGTAATGTAATGTAATAATTTGTAAGAGTTTTTTCATCACCCTGAATGCTTATTAATCCCTATGATGTAGAAAACACCGCTAACAACCATTCATATAGCTGCATTTCCCCACATTACAGTTATAAATCACATAAAAGTTTATTGCTTCACTTTATGAATTGTATCAGTTTTAATACGGTGCTAGTTATTTAATAAGCTGAATACATCCATGTAAGTAGGCATGACTGGTTTTAATTCGCATCATGATTTTCATTATTCAAATGAGTCAAACAGCTTCTTATTTTAGGATTCCTCAGTCTTGTGTTTGAAAGCGATAAGGAATTTTTGAATTTAGGAATAAATAAACAAAACTGTGTGTTAAAATAAACACCAAGTGACAGGTTTTTCGCTGAACGGGCCTAATGTGGTATATTGCTAAAAGATAAAGGGTTGTTATATTCAGCAGGGACTTGTCTGGTCCTGGTTTTTAATAAGCTGCTGATTATATGAGCTGCAGAGCTCTCTGGCAGTGTGCATTTCCACAGGGACTGCCTGTTGTGCTGACCTCCTACACTGCCTCTCCATGCACCTGCAACTGAGTTGTAGTTTTTCCTGCCTCTCCTTTTTTCTTCACTCGCTATCCATGAGACAATCCACAATTGGTTGCATCACCTCTTTAGAATGTAGTAAAATCTTCATCTGATTTAGGAAATGAATCAACCTTTTGGGACATGCTCTAAAACAGTCTGAAAGCTGCAAACACAATTAGATTTTAACTACCAGTAATATTTAGTTTACAAGGTTATACTGGTTCAATTTTTAGATTAAGAAAACATAACCAGCATTTTTTTTTTTATTATTTTAAGGCAACAAGTTTTTCTGTTTATGGAATCTATTTAAAATATACATAAATTGTGTTGTATGATATGAAAAAGATTTGGTTGTGTAGATGTTTCTTAAATTGTTATTATTTGTCTTGCTTGTCAAATCCTAGTTTTAATGTGTTAAAAGATGCAAGGACCTTTTCCCTTTTATTTTATGATGGAGACAATATAACTCATAAACAATTTAATTGACAAATTCAGAGGGGATGAGAAGTCTTGTAACTAATTTATATTTTGACTTGTAATAGTATGAAGCGACACTCTTAGGGGACTAATTTAAAAATGATTGGTTGGTTTTCTTCATGTGAAATACTGTCCTCACCAATAACAGATCTATCCGTGCAGATTAAATTAAGCTTAATTTTGACCTTTCAGATTCAAAGACTACTTATTTTCTCACTTCAACTTGCCGGCTGAATTTGACACAAAAGGAACTTCAGGTGAACACTCTTTCACAAATAATAAGCTGATTTCTCAAAATACTTTCAGGCTTTTTTTGTATGCACTGTATGCAGCTGAATCGACTCAAATTAAGTATTATAAGGTTAACTATCATATTTTCTTTTTACTGAATTAGCTTGGAAAAATATCAACACTGAATTTCATCATGTAAAAATTATGAATGTGAAACTGCAGTACATTGTGTATATGTTAGAGATAATGTACATAACACATGGAAATTACAATTTAAATGTAGCTTGTTTAAGTTATAAAGGTTTTATTGCTAAAATATGAAATCTCTGAGACTGCCTGTTCTTGTTCTGATCTTTTTGCCCGATCTGGCTTCAGACTCCAGCATGTTCTCCACAGCTGCAGCATCTGGTATACTTGTGGCCTGCACATCTTGTTGGCAGCCCACCGGCTGGATTCTACCTTGTTCTCTGGCTATGGACTGAACTTGTAAACAGGTTAGTGTCTCACTTTCATAGTCTTCCTCTGTTCAATTTACGTGGTCACTAACCTGTGTTTTCCTCGCTCCAGTTTCCTGCCCCAGACGTCCTAGCAGCTGCTACTGCAAACCCACAGCCCGTCATTTTAATAAACGCTTTTTAAATTATCCCATTATCTGTCTTGCCTGAATACTGGGTCCCTCTGTTGCGAGTCATGACATGAACTTCCGATGATTCTGCAAAAGAGACAATGTGTAAAAGACATCAGTTACATTTTATTGCAGTATTTTCCACTTGTCAATGTGCCGATGATATCTTTCATCAGATTTTCTTCTTTAGGAAGTTTTTTGGGTTAATTTCTTTGACATTTCTCACCAGCTGAGAGTGAATTGCAGCTCCCACACACCTTTTATTATTCCCTGATAACTCTTGCCCAAGCTCCTGCTCTTTGACCAAGCAGCCACAGCTGGAAGTTTGTGTCAGTGTGGGATCGATAAAAGCTGCAATGAAAGCAGGCACTTCATAGCAACAGCTTCAAGTGCTGACAGGAGTGCACTTTAAATGAAAAGTTAGGGATTTAGAAAGGAAAGGAGCACAGGAACCTTTTTTGAGGTTCCAACTCTAGCAACCTCTCAGCTAGGCCCATTTTTGGTCTGTGTGACCTGAGATCCAAACAGCTGCCTCTTCACCATTCATTATCTCTGCAGCTAGTTTTCAGTTTGACTCTGCTCTAAATTGCCCCCTCTCTTGACATCTCTCTTATCCTGATCTTTTACAGCTTTTTTTCATTTTCTAAAACATATAGCTTATGGCAAGTAGTATTACTTGAAGTGCCACAAGGTAAAGATTGAAATATGTGGTGAATTATTAATTATAGGCATAATTACCTAAATGTGTGATGCACTAATCATGTCATCATTTCTATTCTCATCACTCAATCTCATTCAAATAAGAATTAAGGAGCACTTAGAATATTATATTAGAGCCTGAAAATAGAATAATTAGCTAAATCAATTATATATAATATAATTGATTTAGCTGTGGGTGAGGAGAGAACTTCTGAACAAAGCAATTGAATCTAGGGTGTTGTTAAATCTCAAATATATATATCTGTTTGTTTGGAATCCCTGTTTCTCATTTAGTGAATCAGTGGAGTGATTGATTTGTTCCACAAGAAATCATTATCTTTGTGGAAAGGATTTAAGTGTTCCAGAAAGGGCTTCAATGTCAGGGTTAAAAGTGATTAGCCGTCACTTCCTGAAGAAAGTTTCAAGTAACATGTTGATATGGGTAAACTGAGATATTTACACAGAGTCATGAACACCTGGAAAAGGAAATATACAGTAGTTACTTAATGAATAATTGATAAGGCTTTTTGGTTTAAAGCAGTATATAAGTTTTGGAGTACTCCAGTAAGTTAAACCTGAAAGATTATCTGTGGAGGGAGCTCAGTTTTAGGGTGTTGGCAAAGAGGCCTTCCAATATCAAAGATAATGCGGTCCACACCAAAGACATATTGTTATAATAACTTCCAGATTGCTGTAATGCCAGTTAAGATTTTCCCACTGATTTAAAGGTTGTACATACGTATGCATAATGGTAAAAATATAATATTAATAATAATATACAATATTGATAGTTTTTTTTTTCCAAAAAAGTTATTTATTTTAAAATAGGTATGAAATTCCTTTGAAAAAAAAAACAAATGAATAAAATGTTCTAATTCTGCCAGATATTAAATAGTTCTGCTTGTGTGAGATTTCATGCTTTTTTTTTTTTTTTTTTTTTGCTTGTTTTGTAGCTACTTGTGAAATTATATATAGTTGAACAGCACACTTTCTTAGTTCAGACAAGCGCACATACTACAAACAACCAGTTCAGACATATTGCCATGTTTGGAGTCATTTGTTCTTTGGCTACTGGTGTTAGTATGCCTGTGGGCTCAGCTGTGGAAGAACCTATTTATCAGGTTGCTTTGTATCAGACTGCTAATCAACCTGATAGCTGAAGCTGCTCTTGCACCCTGACTGAGCCATTCTGCACCGTTTATATGCTCTTTCTTTTATAATCTGAAGATTACTAAGTCCTTGAACAGATTCAAGGACTTTAAACACTATACCATTGCAAAGTTGCATTTCTGAAGAAAGGGCATTGCTCTATTTATAGGAGTATATACAGTACCTATTCACACCACATCACACCAATCATTATTTTTCAACTGAATAAATATAATTACAGTTAATTATTTTATGCAAATAAATTGTCTGGTTGAGGTAAGTCAATCTTAGTAGAAATGAGAACATTCAGTGGGAATGTGTTCACATTTCCTTACAGGTGTAAACTGTTTATTTGAAACGTTTAAAAAGTTCCTATCTGGTAAACTCCATAATGTCACTAAATGTACGATTATAATCATAATAATATTTTCCTTTTCAACAGAAGATCGACGTTGTCATGAGAAAACATTTAAACTAGTGCAAACTTTAATTTTGAATACAAGCTAGCTCTCTATTATTATCTGTGACTGGTGACCTGTCAGTGCCAGCTTACATCACACTGTGATTTGGGATCTATATATATACAGAAATATATCCACACTATACAAATATATATATATATATATATATATATATATATATATATATATATATATATATTCAACTCATTGAAGGAGCCTACAGTTTAAGCCACGCCTCTGATACAGTTCTGCAGCATAACCGACTGAAACATATGATTCATTTAGTATTGAGCATGCTGGGCCACATGCCTGTTGATTGACAGCCTCTTCCAAAGGAATATACATATTTTTTATTGAATGCTATAGGCTCAGCCTCAGGCCAGGAGAGGGAGTACAGTAAAATATTGCTGAACTGTCTGCTTCACTGTATTGCAGTATGAATACTAGGTGTGAGCCCTTCAAAATCTGTCACACATGGTGTCTACTGGGACATCGAGCAGAGGGGGTGGGGCTAAAGGCTGCCACTGCCTATAAGTGGGCAGTAGTATTTTTTGTGTTTTATCTTGTTAAATACATTTGTAAAAATTGGTGCAAAATAATTTGTGCATTGTAACTGAACTTAGAAATACATTCATAGGACCACATTTTTTTATATGCAAGGTTGTAGATTGTAATTATTTTTACTGCAATATATATCTTTATACACGTAAAAAGTGTTAAAATACAAACCTATAATAGGCATGATAACTTAAACTTCTCTTGAACATTTAAGGGTAGTCATGTTTACTCAAAACGTAAAGATGTTGCTGCACAATCACGTTAATGGCATCGTATTCAGTTTAATTAGTTAACCTGATTTCTAATATCCTCAATTATCTGTGCTCACGTTTTAGTTGAGAATGACTCTTATAATGTGTGTTATCACTTGTCATAATAAATTCTGGATTTCTTGATTTATATTTAAACTCAAAATGAAAACATGTTTCAATTGCAATCTCAGTTCTTGTTGTGTGTAGGTTGCCTTATTTTATGTAAATAATGCCAATGAGCCCAAATGGCACGATATTTTTTTTCGCATATTCCTGCAAGTGCTTCAAACTGTGAACAAATAAGAAGTGTTTCTTATGCTTTCCTAAATTTTTCTTTCACAATAAATAAGTATTAGGGTAGTAGGTTATGAGTGGGGAGTCGTTTGGATTCTTTGATAGCCTGGAATACCCAAAAATGGTCTATGCCTCTGAAAGGGGAGTCGTTAGGGGGAATTGTTGGCCTGGCTGATCAGGCGAGATGTTTTGGTCCCCTGCATGGTGATGTGAATTGAGATGATAGTGGGAAGGTATCAACTCTATTGCTGTGTTGTAGGTTTTTAAAAGCTCAAACCTGAGTCCATCTCCTCTGTTTAAGGTTGTTTTTTCTTTTTTTTTTTGTCCTTAAGGTCTAAATGTACCGCCGAGTTTTGTTCAGAGGATGTAGCTTTTCTATGTTGGGCCATGCATGTGTGGAGAGGTTGTTTGGTTTCTTCAATATAAAGATCAGCGCATCCCTCACTGCACTAAACTGCATACACCACTACGTTCATATTTGGTCTTGGGGTTTTGTCTTTAGGATGCACTAGTCTGTGTTTAAGTGTCTTGTTTGGTTTTAAATGTACTGGGATTTTGTGTTTGTTGAAAATCCTCTTAAGTTTTTCAGAGACTCTAGCAACATATGTTGAAAGAATTGATAAAGCAAAATTAGACCAAGGAAATTCAAAAATGTCGAAANTTGTTTGGTTTTAAATGTACTGGGATTTTGTGTTTGGAGAAAATCCTCTTAAGTTTTTCAGAGACTCTAGCAACATATGTTGAAAGAATTGATAAAGCAAAATTAGACCAAGGAAATTCAAAAATGTCGAAAAAAAAACGAGATAATTAGGAAGAGCATAACTAAGAATTCAAAAATGCACTGGAAAAGGTCAAAACTAGATTAATGATTTTTCCTTAAAATAAATTTTTTTGGGTGTGCCTTGGTGTCGCAGTGGTTAGCGCACACGACCAATATACAGAAGTCTTAGTCCTCAATAGGGGCGACCCGGGTTTGAATCCGGCCTGTGGTCCTTTGTTGCATGTCTCTCCCCTCTCTCATACCTCCTTTTCTCTCAGCCTACTGTCCATAAAAATGAGCCACTAGTGCCATAAAAGAAAAAAAAAGAAAAAAATGTGAACTGGGGATGTAAAAGAGAAAGTTTACCAATGGAACAAGACAATTTACATTTAAAATAAAAAAACACAATTGCATTTTCTTATTTCCAGTGCGTGTTATCTAATTATCTTATTTTAAGAGTAAAAATACTCATTCCATTGGCAAACGATCTCACTTACCAAATGAAATCAAAGGTAAATACAATTAATTTAAGAAATCCTTACTTATTTCTAGATCTTTTTCCAGTGTGATCTATATCTAGTCAACACAGAACAAAACAAAGCAAACTCGAGAACCCAATAAAAAAGTAAACTTAAACAGAAACAACAGGTCCAAAATGTAAGTGTCATGGTTTTACTAAGGTTCAGACCCAAATGCAAAAGACCAAACAGGGAGACCAGGGAAAAGGTTTTATTGAAGAGATAATTCAGAGAGAAGTGTTGCTCTGAATACTGCTCAACCAGAACTGAAAAGTGAGGGGAAGACACATCAGTTAGTTCAGGCTCAGTGGGAAATTTGACTCGTGAACTTGGAGAAGAGGATTTGGTTGCTGACTCACATTTCCAGAGAAGTTGTTGAATCCTTGACTCCAGCCTGTATGCTGTAGTTCCAGTGTTTGTCTGATTCGGTGGAGGGCAGAACAGGGTTTACCCAGAATGCGGTTGTTATAGGTGAACGGACAAACTTACTGCCACTCAGATTTCCTGCTGTACTTGAACGGGTCGTAGTGGAGATTAATCCCTCTTTCAGTGCGAAGCTCAAACGATCTCTTGGGGAAAGTGGATCCAAACCTCCTGTTTGAACCCCAGCTCAGTTTATACTTCAGTTGATCCTTCCAGGGAGAGAAGGTCCGAAAAATCCAGTTAGCAGGATGACTTCCTGCCGAGAGGCACAAGACATGTTAAAACTCAGGTTGACAAGAAATCAGTATGACTCAGCAAAACTCAGCTTGGCTAGAGTACCCAAAACTGGCAAACACTTTGGCGTCGAGGTAGTGGCAGTCAGCAGCTTAAGAACACTCCGTTAACGAAGTAACCCTCAGCAGGTGTGTGAGGAGGCGGACCAGAACCAGGCGCCTCCTGGTGGAGGAAGGGAGACTAACACAGAAAACACAGACAGACAGGAGTCCTGACAGTAAGAGCATAACAAAAGGTTTTTGAAAGAAGATAGAAACACTGGAAACACTCTTTAATGCTGGAGGTTTTGTTGGAGTGATTATCTTTTAAATGGAGAACAAGGATTTTGCTAGAGCAACAAGGTCACAAATTACCTCTTAAATCAAAACAAAAAAAGAAAAATAATGATAAGAAATACTGGGAATCTCAAGTACGACCTTGAATTTAGAATTTTAAGAGTTTTTTTTTTTTTTTTTATGTAGGCATAAATAATGGTAACATATTAGAACATAAAAAGTGTTAAAATTGCAGCTACGCCCGCTCTGAAAAAACATATCAAAAACCAACAACCGAAGCTTGAAATCACTCCTAATTTCATATTGACTGGCCAGTTGCCAGTTGTGTCTGGTGTAACTATAGTTTACGAAGATAATTTAATAAATGGTATTTTATTAACCTTTGTAGGATTGTATAGAGACCAGAGTTGTCGCAGTCACATTGTAATGGCAATGTCACTAGTTTGTCAGTAAAACATAGTCTGCCTCCAAAAATGCTAGACCCACTCTCATGTAATTTTAAATGGCAATTTATAAGGCAATGGAAACATAAAGATTGAGACTTTCAGTTCATACATGATAATAATTAAAATAAGTATGGATATTATATTTCTGTTGGTAAATCCCCGTAATTATTACAGTCTGTACCGTTAAGTTTAAGAGATGAAGGGGATAAATGATTTAGGAAATGGTGTTATATGATACATGTTCCTGATATTGGCCAAGATCCTTGCAGCAGCATTCGGGAAGAGCTGCATATAAACACAGAAATATCCGGGACATAGTCTTTAACTGTCACAACCCAGATGGTCTACCATTCCAAAGCCATATCCAACATCACAGGCATATCACCAGGAAATAGGAGAAAAGAGAATAGTCTATTTTTCAGTGGGCTGGAATAAATGTCACACTTTTGCTGGAAACCAAAGTCCTTCAGTCTGAAGAGGGAATGGTGTATAGGATTCAAATCACTTAAGCTCAAGTAAAAAGTTTTTATATCGAGTGAAGATTTTCTTAAAGCTATGACTTCTGCTGGTTAGGTCTACTTGTTTTGTCAATTCTTACAACAGAGCAGTCATGTCATGACACAGACTTATAATTTAGGCCACACAAACAATTCATACATATTATGTAACAGGAGCCTCCACCAAGGAATGATTACATTAAGTATGTAGTGCATGAATATAATTTTCAATTGTTTTTTAATTACTGAGAAACACAGTCCTGGGATTTCATAGGTGTTGAACAAAAAATGTAACAAAGAATACGGGTGGAATATTATATCTCCTAAGTAGGAATATACTTTCTGATATTGTGTTTAAAAAATGTATTACCTTATTGCTGTTGGATTGTAGTACACATTCTGCAGAGTTAAATCTCACTTGGTATATATTAGAATGGTGCTTTCATATAATTACAATTTAATTACTGTGTAATACAACCTGTCATTTTGCGTATTGTTATGGGAAGTGGCAAATTTCCTGTTCAGAATTTCATCTCAAAGAAATGTGTCATCATTTAGTCTTGTTTACCAGAGCCTTCATGCATTTGCAAAATTATATTAGTGTTAATTTATGTCTTGAGTGATATAAATGCCTTACAGCACAAAATGAAAAGGGTAAGATGCTTTCTGTGATCATCTCAAATGCCCCAAGCTCCCCTTTTAATGTCTCCACTTACTCTCCTTTTTTATACTGATACTATTTAACCAATGTAGAATAGCCTTTGAGATGTGAAGTCCTATATCATACTTTAAAAACCTTTCAAAGTCAACTATAGGCATATATACATTGAAATAAGCCTTTGACTCAACTGAGTATTCATTTTTTTATGAAATATTAGTTATTTTCTTCAATCTGAAGCCAGCTCCCTGTTTGGGGGTTATCTCATTTCACGTTAATGTGTTACAGCACTTCAAGAACAATCCAAGACATCTTTAGCTGAAAAGCTCATTTTTGCAACTTAGACATAAATTTAAAAAGAAAAGTTAATGCAATTGTTCAGATTATCCAGTAAAAAGACAACTTAATCTCAAATTTGAGTAGAAATTATTGTGTTTGCCTCATGTGACAGCTCACTTTGTCATGAAGCTGGACAGAAGGACCTAGTATTCATGATGAGACAGACAGTGGGATAATTTAAAGTATTTATTAAAATACTGATCGCGCTGGATCTGTGGTATCAACAGCTAGAGAGGGCATCGCTCATTACTTGAAAGTCTTATTTAAGAGAAATTATAATCTGATGGAGAGTGATTATCCATATGAGTCACTAACCTGGCTTTACAGTTCAGTCCATCACCATAGAATGACGAAGGACCCAGCCAGTGAGCTGCAAAGGAGATGCGGTGGGCGCCGTCCAGAGTGTCCCAGATGCTGTGGCCCCAGATAACAAGCAGGACTCTGAGACAGGTCAAGGAAAACAGATAAGACTGCTCTCTCCACTGAGCCAAGACAGGAACAAGGCATGCTCAGTGGATAACAGGTAGATCAGGATCAGGAAATCAGAAACACCACGGAATGCTAAAAACCCTCTCTCCACTGGCCCCCAAAAACAAGCACAAGAAAAAGAGCATCAATAATCTGGCCTGATGGATGGGACTGAGCCGTTTAAATAGAAGCAGCAGCAGGTGTATTAGATGAGCAGTAATGAACAACCGGGCAGAGTTTAGGCATAACATTCAGACGGGAACAGGCAGACCCAGTGGTTGAGAGGCAGAACAGGTCAGGATATCAAGAACACTATGGAATGCTAAAAAACGCTCTCTCCACTGAGCCAAGACAAGAACAGGGCATGCTCAGTGGATAAGAGGTAGATCAGGATCAGGAAATCAGAAACACTACGGAATGCTAAAAACCCTCACTCCACTGGCCCCCGAGTACGAGCACCAGAAAAAGAGCATAAATAATATGGCCCGATGTCTGGGACTGAGCCGTATAAATAGAAGCAGCAGCAGCTGTACTAGATGAGCAGTAATGAACAACCGGGCAGAGCTAGACAGGTGAATGGAGTGAGCTATTTGGCCGGCCATCAGTGCCAAGATCATGACACACTTGCTAGATCTCTGCCCAATTACTTCACCTACTCGCAAACACAGATTCTCCAAACTGCATGTTGATTCGGCACCATCCTCACACTTTTCAATGTCAGTGCAGAGATTATTCCTGATATCCCCAACAGCACCATGCCATTTTAGAACGCCGACCAGTGGCTGAGCCACACTAGAATTGAATGAGATATTTTGCTTGATAGGCAAACATTAAGGCAAAGACAACATTTAAAATAGTTACCTACATTAAGATGGTCCTGTTATTTTTAGACAAAAAAGGATAAGTGATCTTAAAGCCCACAACTTTCACAAACAAAGTAAGAGCAATAAAAGACACAAATTAATGTTTCGGAGATACAAATTGAGTGAGTGAATATGGCACAAACGAGAAGATGAAAATCTGAACCATGTTTATACTGTATCAAGTGTATGATCAACCTGTGCATTAATATTTTATAATATTTTTTTTATTTTATTAATATTTTTCCTCGTACAGGTCATAGTCTTTAAGGCCTCATGAGCTTGTCTCCTTGAAAATATGAAAGCTAATCACGAAAAACTAAAGGTTGTAATGATAAAGTAAATGAAAGAGACAAGAAGCTATACATTGTGGAATATGAGGAGGGAGAGATAATCATATGGTGTGTTTTTCAAAAATATATTTTTTGAATGTTTTGTTGTAGGAGTTCTAACTATCTCGCATAACTACATCCAAGAGTTAGTACAGAATGCTGTTGTGGGCTTTCTCGCCAACATTTCCAAAGCTTTTATGTTGTTTATATCGATATAGGAATTACATTGTATCAACTGAAATTAATTCAAATCAGGTCAGTATATTTATATACCGCCAATCAACAACGGATGTCATTTTAAGGCACTCTACAGAGAAAATACTGGTGGTGAGGAAAACCAGTTGATTCCATGCAGTCATTGCCTTGCAAGACATGCTCCTCCTGGATCGAGGAGCATGTTGACGACTTTCTCTGGCATTTTGTCATTGATTTTAAGCAATCCACCACACCAAGCCAGTACCATGTAGAAAGAGGGAAGAGGAAAACTCGCTTTTAACAGGTAGAAACCTCCAGCAGAACCAGGCTCAGTGTGATCGGCCATCTGCTGAGGCCGACCGGGGTACAAGGAAATAGAAGCTGACATACAGAAAAAAACAGATATACAACACTGTTTACTAGCTCCACATGTCACCCCCGTCCGGGAAAGACACAGCCAGGCAGACTAGCTCCAAGCCAAAACTGAAACACAGAAAACAGGCCAAGGCTGATATTTCAATCCAGGATGGAGTCACAGCTGAAGAGCAACAGACCAAATGAGATATTAAATATACTCTGGTATAAGTTTTGACCTTATCCTCCAGCCCAATGGTGTTACGACACAACAATAAGCCCGTAAGCAACATTATCTAGGTGGGCCCCATATAATGTATATAAATAAAGGTTCAGGATATAGCGACAGTTCCATATTCATATCCATATCAGCCAAGAAGTCACAATTATATAATTTTCTGTAGTATATGATCACACATCACACATGGAAGAATAGTGACTGCTCACCTTGAATGGAACTGTCATGATCTGGCCTGTTTGCTCCTCCTTATTTGGATATTTCTTTCACCTGTCGTTTTCCCTCCTTGCCTCAATTATAATTTATTCCTCTCACCTGTTTCCTCTGGGTTATATTCAGTTCAGCCTGAGAGTTCAGGGGGAGAACATTATTTGTTTTCTGTTAGTCTGTCTGTTCAGATTTTGCCTTGGTTCTTGTTTTTGATCCTGGCGGCCAGTGGAAAGAGGGTGTTGTGTCTGTCTCGCCTCCTGATCGTCCACTGTTCCTCCCCTGCTGAGTCCTCCGGGTTTTTGGCTCTACATGTGGGGAGTTTCAATTTTTATCTCAGTAAGCCTGGCTCCAAGGAAGAGACCAGTTTAAAGGTCCAGCATCAAGTTCTGGTTCCACGTCCTGTCTCTGCTACCCTCTGCCACTGAGCCTGCCTGTCTGCACCTGATCCTGTCTGCTCCTGTGCGTGACCGCCATGACAGGAACCATTGGTGACAGCGCACCACCACATGTTACAGACATCCCAAGTTCCAAAAACTCATTTCAGGGAGATGCTTTTCGAACCCCCGCCTTTATTGGGGTTTGAAACATATTATGTTTTATGTATTTTTTACCAACCCTGTAATGAACTATACACAGTCATTAACATAGTAATTAAAAGTACCACCGTCTGCTTTTCTATTGGTATCGTGTTTAAACGGCTCACCATCATGTTTAAATCTGGCATGTGTTGCGGTATAAAAACAGTCGGTGCCATACCTCATTGCAGAATCAAGTGGGTTTAAGAGGAACTTTTCACACCACTACACCTGCAAAGAGACGTCCTAGCCTTCATTTGCATAGGGGGCCTACCAGGTGTCAGTGATGGGGTCCCTAAGAAGTCGGGGGCCTGTAAGCAACTGCAGTCTCTGCTTACCGATTTTTACACCATTGCTCCAGCCCTACAGTATGACAAAGTCAACTCCAGTGTGGGCATGCATGGAGAAGTTAGAATGCAAAGAGCACCAAAGCAGAAAATCTGTCCCAAGGGACTCTAAAGGCACAGATTACTGTTTTATCAACAATTCCGTCCAGGAAGTTTTATGCTGAACTATTTTTTTTTTTGGAATTGAGGGAGCATAATTCATCTTTTTTATAATCTAAATTTATAAATCTTTATAAAACTAGAGAAAAAAAGTTTGCTTTTCTTTATTTAACTATGTCCGTGAGCAACTCTGCTTAGTTAATACATTTGTTTTACAGTAATATTAAAAATCTGTGTCAGAAATTCAATTGACACCTTTCTTGAACTTCATAATTACAAAGCATTACCTCCCAGGGTATATGTAAGCATTTAACAGTAGATCCATTCTTCACAAAGTTATACATACAAGTCAGGCAGAAATGCCTTTGCATGCTATGACTGAAGGCTATTTCAATATAGAAAAATCTGTTTCACCCCCCCCCGTATGTAATATAGCTCCCTTCTATTTGACTGTGTTGGCGCTAATAGGATTACGCAATAAGAGGCTGCATGTTATGTAGAGGAGGTGGAATTGCATGATTTACAAGCCTGACAAGAACAATGAGAATGCCATATTCAGTTGGCTATTACTCAATAAAAACAATGTAAAACCCTTGCTTTTAATTGACACCATTGCATTAATGGAGGGGAATGTTTGAACTGTAGCAGGAAAAGGATCATTTTCATTTGCCAGCAGAAATTCCAAATAAAATTAAAAGAGCATCTCGATGCACCACCTGGAATTCATAAATTTCTTGAGCTATATTGCTAGTCATATAGTGCATGTTTCAAAAAATGCACTATATGACTATTCATGTTGAAAATAATTACATTAAATATGATAAATTGCTTAATTGATATGTATGTAAGAATAAACACTTGGAGGTACAGTATGTACACTTGATAATATAGTAAAGAATTAGCAGATATCCATGAAAAATCATTACTAGCACAGTCCTCTATATATTTCTCTCTTCACCCAACATATTTCTGACAGCATGTACTTTCACGGAGAGTAAGAGCAGGTAGATGAAAGTCTACAAACAGGACAGCACAGAGAGTGAGGTAATTAGAGCAGCTGCTGCATTTCTGGGCTGGCCTGATGGGTCACGTGCAAATGCAGCAGCGAGGATATTCCAGCAGCTTTGTTTCCCTCACATCTGCTGAATAAATGAACAGATCTCTTCAAAAAACACAAACTATGCTGACAACTGATCCAACTACAGAGAAACGCATGTGTACTGTTGGTTCATTAGTTTAAAAAAGAAGATGCACAGTGATCACAATGACAACCTGTGTTCTCAAAGACCTGATCAAGAATCTTTTAAAATACTAATTTTAATGATACAGGAGCGGAGACACAGATTTTAATAGAGCTGATTTTGTTTAATCCCACTCCTGCATGCTCCTGCAGGATTTTTTTCTCCATTATTATATGTTCCTTGAAAAACACCACTCCAACCCTCCTTGTTCCCTTTAAGATTATGATCACTTCCACCTTCATCTGTTTTCTCTTAAAAATGTGCCCCATCATCCCAGACAAAAAAAAAAAAAGATAAGAGACTTTATAGGCTTATTCTAATCTTTTAAAAAATTATACTTTAGTTACTATCGGGTTTGGCAGGTCACCTCAAGAAAAAAACCTTATCAGACAAAACACCGACTTAGAAAAAAAAATCCATACTTGAAGGGGGAAAAAGCATTTCGTCATAAGAGGTTGCCAAGCAACCTGCAAAGGCTCCAAGAAGTTGCTTTAGCCCAGTCAAGAAATGGTTCACTAAGGAATGCTCATTAAACAAATGTGTTAATTAGTTGGATTTGAGAGGGTAAAATACACCCATGCTTCAACATACAGTACAAAAAGTAAGCTATGGCTCATAGGTTATGGCAATGTAATCAGAAGTTAATGTTATTTCAAATAAGTGCAGCTTTTACAGAGCAAATCTATCAAATGGGAAAATATCGTAAACAGCCTTTTGAATGCAGACCTCAGGTTGGTATCAAAAGTACATTATGGGAAGAATACATAATGCAGGTTCATCTAAATAGAGTAATAGTTGTTTTTTCTTAAATGTGCTATTTTATTTCTATAATTTATTAACAAAAAATGGATGGGGCTTCAAGTCACAGTCAGTTTACTAAAGATGTAACATAATGGACAAAAGAGTAGGAAATCTAAAAAATCTAAAAACAATTAGCTTTTACTCAAACACCACCTTTCTCGTCCACTTTAAAACTTTTAAATAATTGCGCTGCTCCCCCCATCATTGGAAGATTTTGATTTTTCTTTTTAATTAATTCCAACTGTTAACATGAAAGTGGTTAACAGCTTTAAAGTTTGATAAACCAGTATCTTTTTTGGCACACTCCATTTTCAGGTGTTTGTTGTGCCCACGCTTTCAGTATGAATTTCACGCAATGTTAAAAAAAATTAGACCCTGGATCTTTTCATAGACTCGCTCTGGCACAAGCAGACCACCAACCCCCACCCAACCACCACCGCCTTCACCGTTCCCATACAAGATGTTGTTTTGCATGTGTATTGCTTCTTTGTGCTAAGCTTTTTTGCAATCTCAAACTGTATCCTGCTAAGGATAAAGTGTGAAATACACTTATTTTTCACTCTTTTCATCCATTCTAATCTTTTTTCTTAACAAAGGGCAGTGCTTTTGATGGCAGCAAGGCTTCGCACACCACATCTCACAATGTCCCATGTCTGTCTTTTTGATTTTTCCCGGACAGGCTGTACCAAAACTTAGCCTTGAATTACTAGAGTGTTGCTCTAGGCTTACGCAAGATTCAATCCTGACTCTTAGCGACAGACAGTTAGGAGATAACCATGAATTTCAAAGGCATCCCAAGTTAATTCATGGAGTGAGAGAGTAAATGAGTAAGGTGAGTGGACCATCGGTGTACAGTAGTAGCGGTTTAAAAGTTTCCGTATATTTATATTTTTGATGGGTCCTTGACAGGTCCTTTGCTGGTAACGGACATTTCTGTAGGGGTAATGTATTCCCCTACAATCACATTTTTAGTGAGGCCGCATTTTCACCATAAGCTGCATGAGTGTAAACCAGCTGAAATGCCTATGGGTGGAGTTATAGCATACATTGACACTCCCAGCAAAAAGAGGGGAGTCACTCCAACGGCTGGAATTTGGAAGGAAATTGTGATGTTGGTTTATAGTTTTTTCACCCACATGCAGAATCACACAGAAAACCAGCAATTTTGTATGTATTATTAAAAAAATCAACAAGAATCTGGGAGCCAAGAACTGCAGGAAGTCAGCTGAACTTTCTGGTTGGTCTGTGGGAAGGGAGTAAAGGACTTGCTTGATGACAACTGATGACTGATGGATTTGCTTACCTGAGAGATAAAGGGGAGAAAGAATGGATTTGTAGGGGTTTTAGTCAACAACCTTTGCTGATAGTACAGCAGTCCAGAAGAATGTAACAGAGATCTCAGAGCATTTGTATTTGTAAGACTGAGGACTACAGATAAGACCTTTTCCATGAAGTTTGGAAACGAACTGAGTTCCTTGGTTGTCAGGAACAATAACAAAGTCCACCTTAAAAGAGATTCGCAAGAAGACAAATTTCAAAAAGGAGGATATTCCTGGTTTAGGTTTTAGGCTGTATTACTATGAGGGGTAATCATCTGGTAAAGAGAGATGAACATGCATCTCCTTATATACAGTACATGCTACTGTAGTTGTCTTGGTTGAGAAATGTTCTCAGGTGTACAGCAACATGTGTCGGACCAGCCAACAGCAAGTATCCTCTTTATAACAGGTAGCTCACTCACACCATAAAAACAGGAAAATCCCAGACACCCAAACAGAAAATGCTGAAACCCAAAGATAATTTGGCTGGGTTTAATCCTGAAGGGAAATTTTTAAATAGCTATTTCTGTATTTTCATAAGAATCACATAACTGTACTGCTCGAAAAAATAAAGGGAACACTCAACACATCCTAGATCTGAATAAATGAAATATTCTCATTGAATGCTTTGTTCTGTACCAAGTTGAATGTGTTGAGCACACAAAAACCATCAATGGAAATCAAATTTATCAAGTAATGGAGGCGTGGATTTTGATTTCGACACAAAGTTAAAGTGAAAAAACACTATACAGGCTAATCCAACTTTAATGCAATGTCCTTAAAACAGTTTAAAAATCAGGCTCATTATTGCTGGTGAAGATCCTTGGTCATCCAGGGCATAGTCAGAGTAAAGATTCCTTCCAACTATCATTGCAACCCCCATGCCTTACAGGGAAACAGAACACCTCACCTGTTTATCCAGGCCAACAATTCCCTTTAACGACCCCCCTTTCAGAGATATAGGATGGTGTTGGGTATTACTGTCAGGATTTTGGTGTGGTTTGAGAACCCAAATGCAGAGGCAGGGAGGCAGAGGTGAGTTTCTTGTAGATTTAAAGGTATACTATGCAACCGGTGTTGATTTTCCAGCGAAGCTCCCCCCAGAGGGCGAAAGTAAAAGTGCACTGTCGTAAATATGCACAGCTGTTCTCCTGGTTTCTCCGTCAAGCCAGGCGTGGTTGTTTTGAGCTTAGTAGACAGGCGAACGCAACGAATGACTAACACAGTGAAAGTATAAACATGCACACAGAGAGAGAAACCATTCCAATGTTACTTACAATCTCATCAGCAGAAATGCGAGGTCCGTGTCAGCCTTGCAGCCTTCTTTTTATTTTAGCTCTCGCAATTCGGAAAAAGCTTGCCCGATGTTCACCCGTGTACGACTCCTCTCTCTGTCCGGAGCCCTTTTCCTCTTTCTTGCCTGCTCCGACATGGGCTTACGCTGTTTTCACGCTGGTTCCGCCATGATAACTGCACAAAGATCGCCACAGTGCTAGCAACGAGCATGCTTTTAACTGGGGGCGTGTAGCAGTTCTCGCCGTAAAGCAAGACCGACTCTCGCGAGACTTCTGAGCCTGTGGGTGCGGGCCGAGGGCTCCTGCAATTGCAAGTGCGGTATTTGCCCCACAGACCACCAGGGCGGCCGAGAATACGTTTGTTCAACCTGAAATGACTCATTTAATCATCCAAAACGTTATGGAACACATTAATTAACTGAAAAATTTTGCATAGTGTGCCTTTAATGAAAGGTTAACAGACAGCTGAAGCAGGAATCCAAAAATCAAACATGAAAAAGTGAAACAAACCACAAACCATGGAGACTTCAGGGGAAAATAATCACGAACAGCAAGACACAGTAAGACGGAGTTGGAGGAAGTTAGACGAGGAACCAGCACTGCGGAACTGCACAAGGAGATCATTAATGGATAACTGAACAAAGAGAGGACTAACGAGCAGATTGGGAGCAGGTGTGAAGAGAGCAGTCTAAGGAGCTAGGGAAAAGGAGACCAACACAAGAGGGCAACAAATAAAAACCTGAGAACTGAAATATAACCAGAAAACACAAAAAAATATAAATCTAACCAATAAAACTAGAAAAGATGGAGCAAAGTTAAACTGAATACTCAAAAGAAAACATAACAGAACCAACACTGTGACAATTATAGACTAACAAAGAAACCAAACAATCCCCATTCCAAAGGGATGGACCGGTTCGTCCAGTTCAATTTGCATGGTTTCTGAGTCTAAACAAGGCTTTGTTTTTGGTCCACTCTATAAAGACTCAAACTTAATGCTATTTCTGACATTTTGAATTGAAGCGCTCCACTTTTTTGGAGGGAGGCTCAGTATTATGTGTGGCCTCCACCAGCCTGTATTACATCCCTACAATGCCTGGATGTGCTACTGATGAGGTGGCAGATGGTCTCCTGAGAGATCTCCTCCCAAACCTGAAATAAAGCATAGAGTATCCACCAACCCGTGGACAGTCTGTGGTGCTACATGACGTTGGTGGATGGATATGACATGATGTCCCAGTTTTGCTAACTCAGATTGAGGTCTAGGGAATGTGACAAAGTCCACCCACATGAGGTCTAGCATTGTCCTATATTAGGAGGAACCCAGGATCCCATCTTGGTACATAATAGTAGACGTGCTACCTCTGGCAAGCATATAGAGGGCTGTGCCAGCCTCTAAAGAAATGCCACCCCACACCATTACTGACTCCCTGCCAAACAGGTCATGCTGAAGGATGTTGCCGGCAGCAGATCGCTCTCCACAGTGTCTCCGGACACTGTCATGTCTATTATATGTGCTAAGTGTGAACCTGCTTTCATCTGTGAAGAGTACTCCGTGCTCTTCACAAATGAAAATAATATTAAACAGAGGACATCTTGGAAGACTTTCCCCTGTTATTCAATCAAATTATAGTATAAAGCTTTTAGGAACACAGATGTCATACATCTATCAGCTATCATGCAATACATTAATTATCTATTAAATATCACCTTAAGTCAACTTCTTTCCAGATGCCAACATTGCAAATATACTGTAAACATGCTGCCTGCTGTCATGAAAGACCAAAAAAATCTGCCTTCAGCAAGTATAAGGAACACAGATGGTCTGTTGTCTTGATCTTGTTAGTCTAGGATTGCTTGAAAGGATGAAATAAAATCTGACAGGCTAAATTCACAACGCAAGTTATAAGTTTATCATCGAAGCAAATGATCTGGAAAATAAAAAATAATAAAAAATCTGATCATATTATATATAATTCTCTGTTGGTTGTAGTTTTTCTGCTAGTTTTTAAATCCTAATTCTTATTATGAAACAGAAACAAATACCTTAAACAAAATATAAATCTGGAACTCCTAAGTTAACGTGTTTTCTTGAAAGGAATACAAAAAAAATCCTTTTTAGGCCTTAATTTTATAGATGAGGACGGAAGGACCATAACATCGATAAATCCTTTACAGCAAAAACAACATTTGTGCATTTTTCCTATCAACTGTCGCTACAAGAATGCTTATTGTGAGGGATTGCATTCGCGTCAATGAGTCGATGCAATCAACTGGTTTTCCTTAGAAACCTTTGCATCAATATGTCTGTATGATCCGGTCAACTGTAAAGTGCCTTGAGATGACATGTGTTGTGAATTGGCGCTATATAAATAAACTGAATTGAATTGAGAAGGTGTTTAAAAAGAAAGAAACATTTTTAAGTGTTAACAGAATCTATAGCAGTCATGTTTGCAGAAGTCTTCACATTCTTTGTCTTAGGCCTGTCTTCTTGACCAAGCTATCTGAATCGCTTAATGACCAACAACTACTAAAGGTTTTCTAATTATCAAAACAAATGCCACACCCACCCTTGTGTCTCTTCTAAATTTTCAAGAGTCAGTACCCTGCCTTCTCCCCCAGACCATAGCGTCATCATATACGGTGATAGTAGAACCTCTACTAACCTAAAGAGTAGACACATATGAACTATTTTACAGTGTGTGACACCAGTGGCGGTCAGCCAATAGTGGCACTAGGGCGCCGCCCTACCCACCCAATGACCCTGTTAACACATAAAAAAAAAAAATTATTAAATTTTTAATAAAAATTAAGTACATTTTTTTTTTTTTATACAAAAAAGTCCTAGGAAATCATATTTAAATGTCAAATCATTCTTTCTTAAACATTTATATAAATTTACTCTTTATTAGATGATATTGTCCCAGTAGAAAATTTCGATTAAAAAAATTCGGCCAATCATATATCAATGGTCATCTGTCAATCAATTTTTTACTGTCATAACATCTTAACAAGGCAAGGGCTCAAACATGTATGGCTGTATGCATCTACACCAGGTGAAGCTTCTGCCACCCTGGCATCCTCTTCCACAACATCTTCGTCCCCACTTTCCTCCTCTAAATAAAATATGTATCACAGAGGAGACTCATCTATGACCTCTGACACAAAACTCTCCTCCCCTTGCATGTTTCTACTGTCCATAGCGTTCCTTTACAGTGTCGTTTTTAAGTCACCAATTTTGTGCTACTTGGTCCTAATGTAATTTACCATTGGGAACCTACTAGCACCAAGTTTCTAACTGGTTTGCAAGATGCTTCCAAGACACCTGCCACAATCAAACTTGCTTACGAACCTTGCGCCACAACAATCCCACCCTATTGAAAAAACGACCAATCACGTTCACTTTATTCACTCGTGTAAAGTTGTGCACCACTCGGGAGAATTCAGAAATGCAACGGTTGGAACAGCCAATTCCCTACAACTTTAAGATTTTTTAAAATATATTAACATATATTTTTTAGATGTGCGAGATAAATGTTTAATCTTTAATAACGAGTAACGCGTCATTTCATTTTGCATTGGATTGGTGACGTATTTATGTATTTTCCTAGGGTGCAAGAAATTTTACCCATTGCCTCTCTTTAACAGTTGTACAGTTGTGAAGTAGCTCCTCTGCAATACAAAGGTGGCCCAGGACGACACAGGGTGCAGCTTAGCAACGACCTGAGTGTGACATGAAGTGTATTTGCTCACCACCTCCCGCCACAGCACAAACGATTTACGGGTGATTGACAGGTCAAGTTGCGGGAGTTGTAGACACATTGGAGAGACAGAGAGAGAGAGAGAGAGAGAGAGAGAGAGAGAAATGGCACAAGAAAAAATAAATTCAGGGAGGTCCCTTAGAGCAACGTCTTTTGAGCAGAGAACTTAACAAGAGAAGCTGAAGGTGAGGGCTCTTGGCCCTGATAAGCTGAACATCAATATTAATCAGCAGTCCAAAATCAGAGGAAGACTGTAGCAAGTAGGCTTGCATGCAGTGAGGCTAACTCAGTATTCTGCTTTCCCTGCATCCTTTCTCAAATACAGTATCAGGGTGTGACCCCGCATGGATAAAGACAGGTAGGACTAATTTAAAGCACTTTTTAGAAAAGGCAAAGAAGCATGAACAATCTAGGATTCACATGGAAAATAATATAATATTGTGTACTTTTCTGGGTTTATCCAGAGGTTGAGACTCGTTGGAGGGCGGACAGGTATATACTTGGTTTGACCCTGAGGAGCTATTGAGCGGACTGTCACTTGGGAATCCAAGAGGACTTGAACGGAACTTGTGGAGTTTAATCCCCTGCTCAGTGTGAGACTCAAACAATCATTCCAGGGGGAGAAGGCCAAACATCCAGCTTGCAGGAAGGCTTGCTGCCGAAAGGGCAAAGACAAAAAATAAGGTTAGGCTCAGCGAAAAACAAAGACTAAGTTAGACTCAGCAAAACTCAGCTTGGCTAGAGTACCCAAAACTGGCAAACACTCTGGCGCCGAGGTAGTGACAGTCCACTGCTCAAATAGTCCTCAGTGATGAGCCAACCAGCCGCAGGTGTGCAAGAGGACCAACGAGGACAGGGCACCACCTGGTGGTGGAGGGAGAAAAAACACAAAAAACACAACCCACACAAACTGGATTCCTAACACCATTGTTTATGAGACATAATACGGAATAGGCTGAAAATAATCTTAAAATTAAGAAGCTTTAATGTTGTGCATAGACTTACATAGTTTTTAATGGGTATAGTAACTTAAAGATTCAAAATCGAACGTCTTTACTGAGAATGTAAAAAGTCTGACTGAAATGAATTCCTCTTCTGCTGGTTAGTGATCCGTCAAACTTGCACCAGCTTAGCTGAGTTTGAATATAATTTCAAGAGGGCCATAAAAACATTGCATATGCAAATAGATTTACAGGCAACCAATTAAAACAAAAACCTTTCAAACAAAAGGGGACTGAGGAGGAAAGACCTGTCACAACTGGAAGAAAAACACAGACAGAACAGAGACCGAAAGAGTCAATGTCATTGTATGAAGAAGATTTAATTACTGTATAAAGTCTTAGATCATCTGCTGGTTTGGAGCAGTGCAAGTTCTGCTTACATTCAGTCAGACAATTCTACATTCTGCACAAATTATCATTTGGGAGTTAGGTCACATAAACAGTTGTCGAAGTATGTTAAGATCAAGTATAAGACCATATCTAGAGGGAGGTTTCCTGCTTTGCGTCTGGTTGATGTTAAAGGCGAAAGATGAAACTCAACGTACTGGTTTTTTTGTTTGTTTAAGCACCATTATAAACAGTTGCCCAGGTAATAATCCAACCAACAGAAAAATTATAGGTCATTTAATTTTTCGATCCAACATATTATTTGTTTCCATGTCGGTGTTGTTGAATCAAAACAGGTAAAATGACATTAGGGTTGGCTTTTCTGTGAGAGTTTTTAGAGATTGTAAAGCCAATTTTCCGAAAACATTAATGGTGATTAATGGAACTTTGTTATTAAAGCAATTTGTGGGAGACAAATGAGGTCAGCTTGGTAGAAGGGCTTTGGAAATAGAGCAGGAGTCATTGCATTAAAGGCTTCTTATCACCTTAGGAAAAATTTATTATTTAGCCTTAAAGCAGGAAAATGACTCCCATCCACCCATCTGCAAACAGGCCTGCAGTCTAATGTGCTGCAGAGCAGCTTTCGTTACTTCTTGGGATTTTTTAATTTATTGATACTAATTAATAGCACTGCTGGCTCAAAAACTTAATATTATCCACTGGCTTAGGCAAGTGCCTTCTTTCTCTGCATTTGCATCTTTATGGACAGTGTTTTTTGCACTGATGTAGTCAAGTTGGAACAAGAAAGTGCCATGCAATTTTCCATCGAAAAGATATTTCACAAAACAGTGTTGGGAAAAACTGGAAATAAGGTAGCTATTCCACATAGTCAAGGTCAAATATTTTTTTTTAAATGTGATACTGCCTCAAGTGTTGCATTTAAATAAACAGAGTTGCTTTAGTCAATAGCCTTTATCTAAGGGCACATTTTTACAAAGTATCATGGCAATTTGTTCTACAACAACATAGCTACTACCATTTTTAGTGAAGTGGTGGGCCAACTGTGACATTACAATCCCATTGGCCACCCCAGTAGCATGACTAAAAACGGCCATATGTTGTAATGTCATCAGATACAATCAATGTGTTTCACACCTCTAAAGTGTATGCAAAAAAAGTGTATGCAAACTCAATTCTGCTCCTTGAAGACTCTGCACAGTATTCACCTGAAAGTATTTTTTTTTCCTAGCAGGTACCATGGGAATGAGATAAAGTCCTTAGTTATTCATGTTTGTAGCTAAATCCAGCTATTGTTATTGCTCTGATCCAGTGTGCTTGTTACATGCAGAGGGAAACTCTTCATGAATAATTTAGATAAAAGATAAAAAATGTAGGTTTAAAGCTTTGGCATTCTAATTTGCTAGGGCAGATTTCCTTTTACCAATGGGATCATGTGTGAATCTGGAAAAAAAAAAAATGTTGACAGAACACACTTTTCTACCTTTGAGACTTGCAAAACTCAAAGGAGAACCAAAATATTATCAGAAAGAAAGGAACAGTGTTTTTTTTCCCCCAAAACATAACTCTACCAATGAGTCTTTTATGCATAGCATCTGCTATATTTATTTCTATTCATCCATTTCTTTAGCTCAAGAATTTACACCTAACTAAGACCCTATTCTTGTACAACATGACCACTTAAAACAACATCTGCTGTGGCTCAGAGGCTGAAGTTGTCCCCAGGGGTCAAACTGTAATGAACAACTAAGCTGACAGTGATCATCAAGTAGTAGGACATTTTTTTTTGTGTGCATAAAGCTAGACACTCCCCTCACAGCCCTTGGCAGGGAAATAAAGAGTGCGGTAGAGAAGGGATCATAGAAAAAGGGGAGAGAAGGACTTGTCAGATTTTGTTGTTCCACTTATTAAACATAGAATTTAAGCTGGTGTTGTGACTGAATGGGGGTGGTGTTCTTTGGCAGGTTGGATTTTCATGCATGGAGTGGGAGCAGTGAGAAACTCATCATTGGTCTATAAAACAGGCGGAGCTGGGAGGAAAACAGACAGTTAGATCAATAAAGCAGCAGTCAGCAGATCTCTGTTCTGACTATGGTTACCTTTCTCTGTTTTAAAGAAAAGAAAGTGCACCTTACAACTCAAATTACTAACGTCAGATTAAGGAAAAAACTCTTTACAGAGAAGGCCTTGTGTATTGTCATACAGCACAAAAACATGACACCATAGTCTGCCAGTTTGTATTTAGTTAGTATTTTGTTGGATCATTCTACCATTGATATATTTTAATAAGCTATGGTCCTATGAGGTCTGCCATATATTGTTTAGGCCTGGGTAAGAAGAGGAAGACAACGAATGGCAACATTTTCAAAGTCTTACCTGCCCCAACCTCACTTTAATGTCTAATATTACAATGTAGAGATCGGTAATCAAATTTCTGTGCGCAGAAGAAGGAGTGTTGTCCGTTGATTTTTTCTGAGCCGGCACCAGAGATCCAGGAGAGAAAAACAGCAGCATTCTTCAGCAGCTAGAGCGTGCATGAGAACTGAAAGATCCAGGAAGGTAATCCAAGCCATGAACAGAAGACAGGTCCAAGGTCGGCAGCAGGCAGAATCCAATTAACAGTCCAGAAAACACAGAACAGGCAAACAGAGCAAAGTGGGATGGTCGAAAACTCAGAAGTCTGAGGGCAGAAACAGATTAGGAACTAGCAGAATTAAACACAGGGCACAGCTAGAGTTATTTTCGCTTAGAAGCTTGAATAATCTGGCACCAAAGGCTAGGGCCCAGAGGCTTAAAGTAGTAGTCATTCAAAATTCCCGTACTTTCCTTGATGGGCCCTTGGCTGGTTCCCTGCAATTCCTTTTTAAACATCAATCTTTGTACAAAAATATTCTTTCTTTCACGATTTGTGGACATTAAAAATATCTAAAGAGAAGCATCATCTCCGGGTCAGACCCTGTAATTCAGTGAGAGTAAAAATGTCCAAATGCTGCTGCTCATAATGTCCAAAACTGCTGACTCTAGCATCCAACCAAGCTTGTTGTACTTTTTGAGACTTCTTTAGCTTGAAGGTGTTGTGCCATATGCCATGATCATGGTTTTTGGACATTGGGAACCGGTGACCATATTTCATCTTGACATGATGACCAGAGAAGGAAATAAAAGCTTGGTGAATAAACAACTGTGGAATCTCTGCAACCCCACACCCCCACACACACTTTTCAGCAAAGGCCTTCACAGGCAAGTCACATGGCAGCCCACAGAGGTGTGACTTCCCAGCCCCCTCTGTGGGAAGACAGAATAAACCACAGAGCAAAAAACAGATTCTTTCTCTTTTCCTGCTCTCTTGCCCATGTAGCTGGGGTCCCCGTCGTCAGGATCTCCAACAATATTAAGATCCAAGGCCCAGGACCAAGATCTCCAGAATTTTCAAAGGTAGGACAGAACCTTTCAGAACCAAACTGCTGCAAAAAAGACGTTTTACAACACATTTCTCTTGAGTTCAAGAACTTATGAGCAAAGAGGACCCCTGCTGGGAGCCACTGAGAAAGAGAGGGACTGCCTTGCTGTTAGCTGCCTGCTAAGTTGCTGGATGAAACTCAAGCCTTCCAATGGACATGGAAAAAGGTTTGCAGGTCTGGCATTATTAGGGACAGAGCAAACAATATGTCTTTTGATTAATTTTGATAATTTCATGTGTTTACTGATGAGTAGAGAACAAGCTAACAGGACTGCATGCTACGCTATGCTATACATAAATATGTGTTGAGCTGTTGTTGAAGCTTGGACAAGCATTATTTCACTAAGGGTTTAAAGGAATAGTACACCCAAAACATGATTAGCCTTCATTTTCTACTCACCCCCATGCTGAACAACACTCTGGAGTACTTTTTTGATATCTCAAATGCATCTGGAGATCTGGGAGGCTTCTTGCTGTCTGCTGACATTCAAATAATGGAGATCTATGGCGCCCGAGGCAGAAAGGTCCAAAAAAGTCCACAAAAAACGTGTCAATATTCCTCCATACTGCTCGTCCAATGTATTCCAAGTGTCCTGAGTGGGTAGCATCCAGAATTTACTCGAAACGAAGTCATTTAGAATGTTTTTAGAGCATAAACAGTAGTGTATAGGATTTCCTTAAAGCGCGCGCCTGCGAGTTCACGACGCTACGGAAACCGCGGCAGACCAAACCAGATGAGAGTGCGCATATAAACATTATATATCTGTCTGCAGCTCAATATCTCTATCAGACTGTAACCAGTGGAAAACTTAGCCTCACTCTACATCAGAGGTGTCAAGTAACATAGTACCATTACTTCATTACCTTAATTAACTTTAAATTTTGGCCGTCTATAATATACCTGAGTAATTACTTTGTAGACAACTTTTTACTTCTACTCCTTACTTTTTTTTTGCAGTTACATTTTAAAAACATTTTTGTTTCATTTAAGCTAATTTTCATTATAGCCTGTTAGTATTAAAAAAATAAATAAAAAACATTCAAATAATGTGTTTCATGCAGACAATTTCTTTGTGGTTTACTCTGTGCAGCACCAACATGTTCACCACATATCAAATTAAATAGTTTTTCAAGATAATACGACTCTGTTGCCATTAGTTATAAAAATAAGACAATAAAGTCTAAATAGATTATCATCAACAGTTGTAGAAACATTTTACTTTGATAGGGTAGTGCAGTAAAGCATCTGTCCTTAAAATTTTTTCTCTGAATATCTTATTAACAACAGAATCGAGTGGATGGCGTCGGCGTCTAAGGCTGGAACCTCTGCAGGTGGAGACAGTAGGCTAGAGACCATGTGTTTCTGGAGGTGAACAATCACAAACGAATGAGTGACTAACCTGGTGTTATAGTTCAGTTAGGGTCCAGAGGTAGAGGATTGTTCCGGCCGCCAAGGCGGCTCAGAGGTTACTGTACATCGAATCCCAAACGCAGCTGTAGTGGAGGTCAGAGGACAGGTAGGAAATCAGTACCAAGCAGAAGGATGTAAGCAGGATAATCCAGAGGGTTAAGCCAGAGCTAATGTCAGAGATGTGGTAGATTGTCAGAGCAAGGAGGTCAGAGATCCGGTGAGGCGCCAAAGGAAAATCCATGATGTAGGCCGGCAACAGTTCCAGGTTCCATACACAATAAGGCTGACAGGCTGGACAAGGGCAGGCAGAATCAGTGATTGGGTAACTGTTCTGGTCAGTACACAAGCAAGCAGAGATCAGGCAGAAGTCAGAAGACAGATCAGGCAAACAGATCAGATGGGAACAGGCAGGCTCAGAGGTCGAGAGGCAGAACGGATCAGGATCAACAACATGTACACTAGAGTAAGTCTCACCACACGGCTCAAAATAACCTGGCACTGATGACTGGTCTGAAGGCTGATTAGATAGAGATTAATCCAGGTGGATTAGATAAGCTGGTAAGGAAAACTGGGTGAAGCTAAGCAGGTGTGTGATATGAGGGATCAGACCAGGCATCAGAGCAAAGATCATGACAAAAAATGGCACTTTTAAACTTTTGTATGAGTAAAAAGCTTATGTTGATACTTTAACTTCTACAAAAGTGTTTTAAACAGTAGGATTTATACTTCTACTTGAGTAATGAACATCTCTGCCCTTAGAGTGTCCAAAACATTCAGCTGAAGGTCAGAAGACAAAAATAAGTGGATCTGGGCTAGGGTGTTTTGTTTCTAAGTTCACAGATAAACACACTTTGGTCTTTTACTAGCTCAGAAGTAAAAAAAAAAAAAAAAGCAAAAACAAACCACTCAAATTGAAATTGGGGAATCATTTTCTTCCTATCAAAACTCCAGTTTTGTTGTTGCTTTCCAGGTGGGCATTGAAGTCTGCCAGCAAGCTGACAACATCCCAAAGAGGCACCATCTAGCAGCCAAGCCAGAGGTCCCAAGAAGGCTAGGTACCCAAAGCTACTGATGGTCCAGGGTGAGACTCCACTGTGGTAAACCCCAACATGAGATGAGAAGTTTAGGATCTCACAATGAGCCGGGCTGCGTAGCCCAGGTTGTGCATTAAGGTAGGCGTAACTTTTTCTTTCACTCAGTCGCCTACAATCAGGCTCCTTCCTTTCAGTTAGGTGATATTCTGTATTTCTCAAGCCATTTTAAGTACATCTCTTCCTTTGACCAACTCTTTTTGTACAGGTCCCTAATGGTTCTCCCTGAAAGTGGTGGGGCCAATGGGGAATGGTCTAGCAGATGGTGTCATGGTTTTGGTTCTGTTTAAGTTTTATCTTTGAGTTTTAGTTGGTTTTATTTCCATTTTGTGTTATTATAGTTATTTTTTATTTTATTTGAGTTCTTAGGTATTTCTTGTTTGCCCCTGTTGCCCTCTTGAATTGAAATTGATTCTCCAATTTCAATTTGAGTGGTTTGTTTTTGCTTTTTTTTTTACTTTTGTGATAGTAAAAGACCAAAGTGTGTTTATCTGTGAACTTAGAAACAAAACACCCTAGCCCAGATCCACTTATTTTTGTCAGACTCAATCTCTTAGCTCCCTTCTAGACTCCTTTGTTCTCACCTGCTGCCAATCTGCTGATTAGCCTTGTCTTTTTTCTCTCTCCCATATATGCACCTGCTGCTCAGTCATTTCTTTGCCCCTTTCTTGTTTTGAGTATTCCCAGTTTTCAGCATTTTTGGATTGTGTGGATTTATATGTGCTTCTGTTACCCTTTATATTATTCAATCTTCATGAAACACCTTTTTTTCAAATGTAATGACATTGCTCTGTACTGAATTACCAGAAGCCTAGTCTTGCCACAGGAAAACAGGATTAGATGTCAATTTGTTTTGTGTTAAAGGTAACACTTCCTCTGCCTCCTTTTACTTTATCCCAAATCACTGGAAGATATTATTACCCCATATACACTACCCTTAAAAAACCGTGCCAAGACCGGTCCGAGCTCAGTAACTGAAATAACTTATCGTGTGTAAATAGAAAGCAAACTGAACTGAACCGAGCTAGACACAACCGAACCGAGCTAACTGCAGACCAGTTCCAGAGGTGGGCTCGGCTTGGTTTTTCCCTGGTTCGGTTCTCTGAGAACAAGAGCGCATGACCAGAACGCGTCATCTGCGTATGGCTGCACATCCCGATTCACACTCCATTCCAGTAGTTGGCAGTAATGCCCCTCCTGAAGTTGCTTGCCAACCAACACAAAACAGAATAAGAAGAACAACTATAAACAACAATCGAAATTTTCTCAACGCAACATTTTAAATAATGGTTGCTGTCTTCGCCTGAACCTCCGCAAACACCAAAGTACAGCAATAATAATCAAGCATAACTTTCTGAATGTGACGGGCGCGCCATTTTGATTTGCTTGATTCCCTCCTTCTTTGTGTTCTTCTTCTTGTGTTTTATGGCAGTTGGCAAACAACTTTTGGTGCATTACCGCCACCAACTGCTTGATTTCCTCCTTCAATGCTGGCAGTAATACCGCAGATCGCCACTAGGAGGCAAGGAGTTGAGGAACCGAGATAGAATGATGTGTAAACAGTCGTCAGAGCCGAGCTCGGCCTGGTTAACTGATCAGAGCTCGGACCGGTCTCGGCATGGATCGGTTTTTCAAGGGTAGTGTAAATGGGGTATATGTGACCACATATAATCTGTAGACTACTGCAATTACAGTAATCTCCTCCAGGTATAGCTGCGTTACACACTGATTTGTTAGTCTGGAGTCAAAACTCTTTTACAACTTTTGACTGTGTGCTAGTTGTTAACTGCTCAGATCTTGCCGTTTTTTTTTTTTTTAAAGGTTTGTGCTTTAAACATTAAAACGAGTGTAAAAAAAGCCACTGACAAAAAAATAAGAATAATTCAGATTGAATATCTGTTGTTTTTCTTGTTTTAACACTTGCTTTTAAAGTACTGGATCAAAGATCATAGTATAAAACAGGCTCTATAAATAAAACAAGAGTTCTGTCACCATTCCCTTTATTCTATCTCATTATTTCATTTTCTCTTCTGTCTCATATTCTCATTAACACCTCTGCCCTTTTAGCTTGTTGTCTCCTCTGTTTCTCCCTTTTATAAAGCAGCAATGCAACACTTTTACTTTGCTCAGTTCACCGCCCCCCCCCCGTTCCTTCCACACTTCTAACAAACAATGTGTCCTAAAGAAACAGGAGGGCAGAAGACATCCAATTAAAAAAAACAATGCATTATTATTTCTCGGCTCCCCCTCTCTGCAGTTTCCCGAAGCCTTTCAGATTATATAACAGCTCATTGTCAAGGGAGCCAGCCTGTGGAGGACAAGTTGAGTGGTCTTTGCCGACGATGCGGCTCACCAACACTGGACTTTCCCCAACAGCTTGCGTACCACCTCTCTTTGCTCCACCTCCTCCTTTCTCCCCTTCCACCCACCCATGAGCCCACCCCTCTCTCTGCTCTACCCAAACACACACATGCACGCACTGAATATTGAATGCACAGGGATTGCAGCAGCAGCAGCAACAGCAATGTGAGATGGAGATCTCCACTGCGTGTGTGAGTGCCTGTTCCTGGTCAGTGCGAGGACGAGAGTGGATGAGTTTCAGTGATGCTTGAATAAGGTGTTTGAAGGAGAACAGGGGGGTAGGGGGGTGGGGGGTTTTGAGTAAAAGACAAGAGGAAGAGGAAGGATATATCACTCTAGTTTTGAGACGATGTCTGTCTGCTTTCCCCCTCTCCTATCTCGATAACCTAAGTCTTTGCCGGATGTGCTATAACTACTTCAGCTGTCACTGCACTGGCAGCCTCTCTCTCAATACTCCCTTCCCCTATGAGAACTGCTCCAGGGGCTGGACGGCACCCTGGCATCCTGTGAATACATGGATGAACAATGGATCTACAGGGGATCTGAGCTGTCTTGTCCTTTTCACCTCTGATCTATTTTCCAAGGTAAGACATAGAGTTACACATGAAAATACAGTTCAACAGATATTCTTAAGCTTTGGCAGCAAGTCATTTTCTCAGAATCTTAAATCATAACTAAATGAAAGTGTAAATAAGTAGCATATATAGCCATTCAACAAATTTCTCTTAAACTCTGTGTATTTACTGCATATAATCCATGTTTGTATTAAATCATATTGGAATAGGAAAGACGTATGCCTGCAGGAAGACATTTAAGGATGGAAGGTAAATTTAGGGGGGAAATAAGTAGGTCCTCCCATACAACCAATTTAGAAAAATCATGAGTGGTAGTGTAAATTGGATTGATTCATATCATCTTAACGTGATGCAAGTCTTTGTAGCTGCTGACAGATGTGCTGCATCTTCCAAGCAAGAGAAAGGCTGATTATAGAGATTGCTATACTTGTGAATTGCCAGGGCTTGACAGATAAGAATATAGGTGAGAGCTTACTAATAGATTAGTGTGTATTTGACTGTAGCTGACACACACTCTGCCTTTATGCATCTCGTTCCCTGGATTACACAAATCACCTGTGTGTGTCTTATTTTTTTCTATGTTAAAGTCAAATTTGATTAGGCAAGTTTTGGGCTTTTTGCTAAGGTGTTAGATGTAAAGGGCTATGGTACTGCATCACATACGGAGCTACAGTTTTATGGTCTTTCTATGGTCTCAGCTGTTGCCTCCTCCAACCTTGTCTTCTCTACATTTCATTCCTTTATCACCTAATATAGCAAAAATAAAAAAATAAAAAATGAAGGTGCATGTCACCTTTATATATTTTTTGCCTAGCATTTGCTTGTAAAAATTATCTTCACCGCACTGTACATAAAGCTAAGCCCATCCTTTGTTTATTTATGACCTTTTAATGGTTTTGCTCTGTAGAAGAAATAAATATTCTTAAAAGCTTGTTATCATGAAGGAATTAATTTACAGAGCATGGTTTCATTCCAGACAACATAGATCGAGACTTCTTAAACCCCAGATCCCCATAATAGAACTGTACCTCGGTGATCAATGTTTAAAGCTAATAAAGTAATAAAGACAAGTTTCATAGTTGTAGCCTGCAGCCAGGATGGATGCAAATAGTTTTGTGTGACATTATGAGTAATTATAATGTGCATGTGCTATCTTAAAGCTGTCTGACACTGCTTTTAATACATTGTAGAATAAGGTATATTTTGTTACAGGGTGCAATATATTCTTTGCACAAAACCGGCACCGGAGCAACTATGCAAAATGACATGTTAATTATCATGTACATGGAAGAAAGGAAAAACTAAGCACCGTTTTCCTCAGCGTTTGAATCATGCCCCTGGATATATGGTTGGTGCAATGTCACATTATAATTAATGCAAAAAAGTGAGCTAAAGATTCTTCCTTCAAAGACGAGCCATTGCACAGCAGAATGCTTACTCTGGGATTTGCAAAAGCTTGTATAATAAAGAAGTCATTCTGCATTTGAATAAACAGATGTTTAAAAGCATTTTACAAAGACAATGAACTGAAATGCTCAAGACTGAGTCGTGTTTATGAAGCATTCAGTATGCTGTGAGAATATTAAGAAGTGTTAGGCCACCGTTGTTACTTAACCATTAATGAGAGTGGCTAGACAGTGTTATCATATGTAAATATACGACTGATGCACTCAAGTATTTACTATGTTGACGCACCCGGGCAGGGATACAAGCTGATCCAAGCAAAGCTGCATCAATTTTCTGTGGTTCGTGATGAGAAAGAAATCATGAGTCAGCACTGTGGCAGGACTGCCATTGCATGGAAAATTGATCCAATCCAACACTAAATATCCTCATAAACAAATATGTTACAGCATTTTAGTCATGATAATGAATGATGTTACAGTAGGTGACCCTGCAATCACCACCACTACATACACTAAGACCTTCCGACTCACATGCAGCACTGCAGTTTGAAGAACTGACGGGCAATTGGAGCAGACAACGTGGTCTGTCAGGGTACATAAGGAGATTTCAGAGGATTACTTTTGCAATTTTGGATTCAATGCATTATTCATAATCCTTTGGATAGCAGGGGCCAAATCAGGGAAGGTCCTCAGGTCATTAGAGGAGATCGCTTGCTGTGAAGAGGAGGAGAAAAAGGCGTTTGAGATTCGTAAAAAAAGGAAATTCTCTTTCATGAGTAAGAACATTTTTATGTATCATAGTCACACTCAATCATTCAGCTCTGACTTCCAACAATAATAACTCATTAAAGGGATTTTCTTGGTTTCCTTTTGTTATGTTGAATCACTGTTTAGCTATTTTATAACAGTTACAAGAGTGTATAAGGAAATCACATGCACTCAAAGAGGACTTCCTGCAAATGTGATTACCTTTTCAGTAGTGTGAGATTAGGGTTTCTGAGTGTGAAATAGCATGATTTAATGTGAATCAGCCTTGAAAAAAATCTCTTTTTTATCTGTGCACCCACTTCAACAAACAACTTGACATATCAAATTGACTAGCAAGCAATCAGACCATCCTCCAAGAAAATTAATCTGCACCGTATTCTAAACGCAGAGTATGTAAAATGAAAGCATGATATACTCTTTTGGCAAAATGAGAATGAACTAGTTTTGTTTCGGTTTTGTACATGTATTTTTTTTCCATCTTGCTCTAACTTATTTTAGTTAATAAAGCATGGCAGGAGCTGGGATTAACAATTGTTCTTAAGTACAGTACCTTGCAAAAGTAATGATATCTCTTGAAAGTGTTGTGACAGCAACTGTAAGATTGCTCAAGCCATGTGGAAAATTCAAGCCAGTGAAAACAAAGCTGAGACAAATGCACAATAGTTTTAATGGCTACACAATAAAGCACAAGTTTACCCGAGGCATTTAATTAGGCTTTTACCTGATCAGCAAACATTAAAGGAAATTTTATTTCCACATCAAGTCAGTAATGTTATTTCAAGGCAGTAAAATACAAATCAACATTAAATCTCATGCTTTTAAAAGGAGACAGACAAAGGAGGAAAAATAATGTTGTGTCAAACACCTTTTATAGTTACTAAAGCGAGTGAGCAAATGAACACATAAGTAAGTGAGAGCTGAAACTGAAAGACACCGTTTTTTGTTACATTGGGCCCTTGATTTTACATTATTACATCATGTTCTACTAACCCATATGCGATTTATGTTATTTGGTGCTTTTCTGAAGATATTCCGTTAGGTTATATCTAAGTAACGTCTACCTATGGGCAAACGACTTGAAGGCACAAACAGAACTGTTCATAAATTGAGACATTATATTTCTCCTACAAGCCCATTAGGTGGCAGGTAGAGAGAGTTATTGCTAGCATGCAGATTGTTGCCTCTGATCTCTATTTATTCACTGGATGGTAGTATGGAGTGGAGTTAAGCCACTGGCCGCCATATTGGTACTCTCTAGTTAGACCGGTCACAATTTAAACAATACGACCACTACAGCTTCTAACAACGATGATGTATTCATTTTCAGGGGCACTTTAACACACACTTGCTGTCTCATGGCATACATAGATTACTGTAATTTATGATAAGAAACATAGGCACACCACATTGCATAGTCAATTAAGTCTATAATATACAAATCCATCACAACAAAATTAATGTGTCAATGGAGCACAATAATACAGATGCACCAAAACTGTCATTGTCTTGGTTCTGTACATTTTTTTTTGTTGTTTTCAGTTTCATGTTGATCCATGTTTTTCTTTGTTTTATAGTTTTATTAGTTTAATTCCTATTTTGCTGTGTTTTTCTGGATGTTTTTTGAGTTCTTAGGTTGCTCTTTGTTTCCCTCTGTTGCCCTTTTGGTCCCCTTCTCCCTAGCTCCCTTCTAGAAGGCTCTGTCCACAGCTGTTCCCAATCAACTCGTTAGTCCTGTCTTTGTTTAGTCAGCCATAAATACTCTCCCTGTGCAGTTCCTCAGTGGTGGTTCCTCGTGCTTGTTTTCCCTGATGTCTCCATGGTTCTGGTTGTTTTATATTTTTAAGTTGGATTTCTGGATTCCTGCCTCTGTTACCCGTGAACACTCGATTAAAACTAAAATAACTCACCTCTGTCCCCCTGCCTCTGCACTTGGTTCCTCACACCTCAACCAAAACCTGACAAAAAGTGCTAAATTGATTATGTACGTGTAATATACATGTATGGATGACATAGTTGTGGTAATTACATATTCCATTTAACTTTAGGATTTTGACATCAAGATGAAATTACAAGTATGTCTGTTAATAGTATATTATTTTCTTATTTGCAAATTTTGCATGCATGATGCTATATACTTTTATGCTGTGTCTGTGCATTAGCCTTTAAAAATGTTTGGGTTTCTTTTTTTCCGTCACAATAACATGCAATATTTCAGCACATGACTTTTTCAAATTAAAAAATACAACAAACACTATTAAAAAAAACAGCGTCATCCACTTAATTAAGAATGACTTAACTGACAATTCACAGTAAATTACTTTCTATTTACTCTACATTCTATTTTAGAACCTTAGACACAATGTCGATGGCTAACTTAGTCAATATCTGGGAGTCAGTCCGAGATAGCCAAACTAATGTTACGCTACATACTATACAATAGGATACATTGGTGTATATATGGATTTTCTTGGTTAGTACATCCACTGACTGTGATATTACCTGTGAAACACCTTCCCACAGCCAGCAAATTGCTTGTTTTTGCTGCCAAATGCTACACACGCAGGCATTTTTATGGCGTGTCTACATGGGAGTGTTGAGTATCAATATGGCGGCTGGTGGCTTTACTTTTATCGGGCTATCAGCAATACAGGGAATAAATAGAGATCAGTGATTGTTGCATACAAGTAGAAATCTTTACAAGGTTACAGTAAAGTTCTGAAACAATGCACTTTGGGCAAGCAATCTTTGAAATACTGAAAGCTTGGGTTTTAACTTCTACAAATTTGGGGTCAATGCAAAGAAAAAAATTAAATAAAACCTGAATAGCAATTTTTGTTTAAAATCATCACAAACCTTATCACACTATCTCCATGGTCAAAGGGAAGGAGAGAAAATATATAACACCAATATAACACCAAGACACCAATCATCGCTAATCATTTACACACACAGCCATACACTGTTTACATTGGATCACTACTGCACTTTGTGGAATGGAAATGTTCATTTCACTGCTAGGCTGCTGCTCATTCACTGTCTGAAAGCTCTAATAAACATAATTTCATTTTGTATACATTCTGTGTATACAAAATGACAATAAAAGATGTCTAAGCCTAAGCATGCATCCACTCACACCTTATAAAGGTCAATGTTCAGCTCAGAATTCTTTTTATATAAAACCATAAGCATTTGAAATTAAGGAGCTCGGTTCAGATATAGCACATGCAACAATCTATTCTAAAAGAACCCTATTAAGATCAAATTAAAAAAGAAAAGGTTTGTTGTGGATCTAGGTGTAGGGAGGAAAGGGGCCATTGGTCCAACTCTTGTTCGGGAAGCTGGTCTGCTCGGTCCAACCGGTACATGAAGAGATATGGATAAATCTGATGCAACAACAGAGGTTGAAACTTTTTTGATCACTTACAGCAGTTCGTGGGGTTGTCTCCCACTGGAATCAGCTGTAGGCCAGCAGCTTGACGCACTGTTGCACCAGCCGAATGCGCCCGATGACGGCTTGGCAGATCAAAGCAGCATGTTCGCAACAAGCAGATGGGACAGGACTGGTCTGGGGCAGCAGCAAGTGGTCGACCAGAACCAGATACTGGAAAAAAAAGTTTCAGGGCAGCTTGGATCACTAACATTAAGCAAATTTTAGTACAATTTTAGTACAATTTCTTAACCAGATTTAAGTTCTGGGTTTGACTGGCCATAATTAATTTGCTTTGACCAAAGCCATTTGGTTGTAGCTTAATTGCATGTTTACTGCTGTCATGATGCTAAACGGTAAACCTTTAAAGCAAATGGCTCCACAGGCCTGTCCTTTCGGGGGGTTTGTGTTTATGGTTACATGCATTTTTTTCAGGCAAACTGTGTTTTGAAAGTAAGTTTAACCAACCATCCAAGTGTATAAAGTGTCCCATAACTTGCTTTAAGCAAAATGCAAAGGATATTTCAACAGTTGAAAATCTTACACAAAACTCAGATTTGTGGAGTGCACAACTATTGGTTTCCCTTTTGATCAGTTCTCCCAAATATCCATGCATCCTTACAGAGACCCTCTTCAGTAATCCGGCTTTATGGGTCTGTTAAGTTTCAGTAGACAACCATGCATGCTTGCAGTTATGATAAACTTAGTCCATTTTGAAAGGTAGTGGTGTGAGCTCTGTCATCTGCCCAGGGCCTGAATACACATGCATACCACAGTTTTTAATTTTTTGTAATACTCTTTTCTAAAATGTGTATCACTTTTCGTCACCATTGACTAGGAAGTGCTTTTTACTGGTTAATAATAAAAAAGGCCATATATATTGAAGTTAGTGGTTGCTAAATTAAAAAATAACTCTAAATAGACATTAATGATGTTGGAAGGCACTATAATCAGTTCCTTTAAAAGTCAGAGCTAAAAGATATGTTGGCATGGGTGTATATAGTTTCCACATAGGAGGAGTACTGTACCCTGTGTGAATGAGATTTTTTAAGAAGCTGGCAAAAGATTCCCTTCAAAATGTTGACTGCAAGGCCAGCAGACCCATACTTGTACACGTCTTTAGTTTATCTTCTCTACCATTTTCATGTCTAAACATATATTTCAAAACTGTCCTAAATAGCAGAAACTAACATGATTGTAATGTGTCAATTTTTTTTTATAACTTTTACAAAGTTGGTCATATGAACTGTAAGGAAAACATGTCTTCATTGTAAATGACTCATCATTACAAATGTACTGATGGATTTTGAATGTCACTGGAAGATAGAACATAATTACTTTTAGAGGTGCTTCAACAAAACAAGTAGGTTGCTTATGTATGGTTACAAATATTTTATTGAAGTTTATTCATCATGTGCTGTCTTGTCATATGAAAATGATTAACAAGCTCTTCTGGTGTTTCCTTTCAACCGTATCAGACATCATTTCATTTCCTTGCGGTGCTTGATATATTTCATGCACTTGAAATATGAAATGCTTTATAACAGATGAGTCAGAAAATTAGATTTTTTTCCCCCCCAGTTTTCCATTATTCTAAAGGTCAAAAGGTCTGGAACTGTCCAGAACATTACTGTCTAGAACAGCTATCAGTTAAATGTTTTACTTAAAATTATAAGTGCACTAAAAGCTAGTCTAATTTTTGGATTTAATATACATGTTCATGTATTTGTTATCAGTTAGGATGATTTAAGTTAATTCCCAAAATAATTGATAGTCATCAAGAGAAAACTGTCGCCAAAGTCATTACTTTGCAAAAACTTTACATGTGTATTAACAACATATAAGAAACTCAGCATCATATTAGGATAGCAAAAAAAAGGTTCTTAATTTTAAAAGGATGCCCATACATCTGTTCCTCCACTTTTCCTCAAATTAAAGTTCAAAATAAGTAAATTTGTTCAGCTTTACTTTAACAGTTTATGCTTGCTGAACCAAAGCTTTGGACAATACCAAATGCTAAGGTAGAGGAGACTAGTCCCTAACTTCCCAGTAGTAAAATATTGGGTTGATATGCATCCAGATACCTACCTATATGGGACCAGTGTTTACAGAATGTATTTTAAGATATGATAACTGATGGGGTTTTCCTGTTGCCTTAAAATGATTTGATTATTTAAAGAGATGAGAAAACCTCCTTTGCTTTGATTTTGCAAAATTCTTGAAAAAAAATTTTTTTAAGTAATTATTTTAGTCATATGATATGAATATGGATTTCTTACTTGCAAATTTTTTGATGGTGACAAATATTTTGTTGCCCTTAAATTTGTAGACACTTTCTTTTATTTTTTTGCTTCAATACAATATTGCTCGGAATTATACTATAAAGTTTGAAAAACACAATACCTACAAAACAGGTTTACAATTCACTCCCAAAGGACTGTCTCATTTGGGTCACGTGGCTACAAAAAGTCTATCTTGGGCAACTGAGGCTCTATTCTAAGGGAAAGGGTTTTCCCGAAGTGCTCGGCTAATGTTGAGGTTCTAGTTATTATATCTTTTTTTTTATATCTTCATATAAGTTCAGCCCATGTTTTCTTTGTGGTCCTCTTAATTAAACTTACACAATAGTTTTTCCTTGCTTAAAAAAAAGAATAAATGCTTTGGTTTGAAAGTTATATATTTACACTTTCAATTATAGTACCTTGTAGCTCTGGCTTCAGGTTGCTCATTTAATTAAGCCACAGGGAGCATGACCTTGAAATGTGTTATGGTTTTAGTTTGGGTTCAGGAGTCTGGGCTTTAACAATAGATTACATAGATATAAAATTATGTTTGTTTGTTTCTTTCTTTCTTTCTTTTTTTTTTTTTATCTAAGGATGGACTTCAACACTCAAAAATTAGCTATCAATGGACGTAGCTGGAAGTTATATAGAAATAAAGTTGGATTACTAGTTTCTCAGGAGACAGATTCCTGAATGTTGCCCTCTGATTTAGCTCTATATCACTGACACATGAACCTTACAATGTTTCAAAAATTTTAAAATAATTATGTTTTTGGTGGCTTAGCAAACAGTTCTTTTAGATTAACCATAAAAAATAAACTCTTCCATTGTTCTAAGAATTTGTTTATAGGTTACTTCTAAATCTCTTAAGCTAGTTTGTATCTATTCTCAGATTTTCTTTTTGTTGAGAGTTTGGTAGATTTAATTCAACCAGCTCATTTTAAAATGTGATCACTGGGCTTACCATGTTCATATTATGTGCTCAGTTTTTGACCTAGCGTCTCCACTTAAGGAAAGCTGAGATCCGAGGAGTGAGGACAATAAATTTCTCCCTGGGGAGTTTCAGTGCCTAGGTATATACAGATGGAGGATCTCAACACCAGTTATTATTTCAGAGTGTTATATGTGTGGGCCACAGCTGCTCCAAGGCCATTTCTTCTAGGGTACCTCAATACACAGGAGGAATATATTATATAGTAAACACCTTTAGCAAGGAGCCTTAGCACCAAGCCCCCTCCGGCCATTTCTTTGCTAAACACTTCCAAACACTGTGACAAGTATACTATTAAATTCTCAACACAGCAGTCCACAAAGCATAAACATGCTATGAAGGTTTATTGAAAAGCAGGTGGATGCAAGAATATAAGGTTAGTAATAGGTGTGGCTGATTGCATTGTAGCACAGCAGTGAGATGTAATTTTAGATAAAACTAAAATATAAAGAACAGTAAAGTAAAATGTCTCATAAGATTACAAGTTTGAGCCTGGGCATAAATATATATTTATACATTTCCTATAGTAAATCTTAAGTAAAGCAAAAGATATATTTTTAAAGTCAACACCAAATGAAATCATTAAAGCTTAATTACACTATTAGTCCAGAGCGAAGAAGGTTCATAGTGACCCAGCAAGGGCCCCCAAAGACAACATCATCTAAGTCAGTAGTTCTTCAAACACAACAAATACTGCTGTTTTATTACAGTTTTAATAGATTAAATTATATGTCAAAGGCAAAGTTATTAATTTTTGCAAGAGTAGAAATTAAACAAATACTGAAGCCAACCTCCCTTTACCTGCTTACATCACATGCTATCTTAAGCAAAGGAATTAGCAGTACTGGACAGGGTTAAAAGCGAAAACCCCTTTTAGATGAGTTATGTATGTATGTAGAAGATTGCAAACCAGTAAGAATGACAGGGTGGAGGCAATTATTATTCCGGAAAGCTCTCTTAAAGTAAATCATGCCAATAGTTGGCAAGGAAGCTGCATGTGAGATGCCATTGCATCCAAATAGTTTTTGTAGAGTTGAGCAAAACAGAGCAACAATGGAAATAAAAACTCTTTTGTCACTGCTTTGTTCTCATAAATAAGCAGAGAAAACTAAAAATTCAGCGACTCATATAAATTGGGGTTTTAAAATGTGGGACAGGATTCTTTCGACAAGAACAACTCTGTGTCATAGACCAACAAAAAAAATTACTGCATACTTAAGGAGTAGTAAAATAGCACAAATTATTTACACTCACAAATAAAGATAAAAGAAGTGTAGTATATTTCTCTTGTACCTGCTTGATCATCACAAGCAACTGACTTTAAAGAGATGTATAATTGATATCTAGAGACCATCTGTGAGCAAATGAATCTTAACATAATACCAAAGAGGTTTGTTGGACAACATTAGTACATAAGCAGAAAAAAAGGAATACAGAGAGCAGGTCTGGAGTAAAATGTGGAGGGATTAAAAGCATTGTAGGACAACCTCTATTGGAATATAACTTTGATCTTGAAGTATTAGATCCCTGATTATTTAGTCTTTGTTCTTTTTGTTACTCCTAAAACTTGTATCAGACATTCTCCCCATTCATCTGAAATTGTATCCCCTAAAAGAGAGTTTTTGTTTTTTTGTTTTGTTTTTTCCAAAGAGGTAATTTAACTCATAAATCCTGTTTTATCATTTCAGGAAATATGGTGAGCAAAGAGGATGCCTCATGCGTAGTTCTGTCAAGTTCAGATGAATCAGATTCAGAGGAGCGACCTTCACACACCTCAATTCCTGGATTAGAATCAAGTGGGCAAGAGGTGAAGAAGAGAAACAAAGCTTTGCAAGTGCGGTTCAAGGATATCTGTGAAGCTCAAAAAGAACAGCGAGGAAGACACTCTAGGTCAATTTCTTGCAAGGTTAAACATCGAAAGTACATGACCATGCCAGCCAGAAGGTCTATTCCAAACGTGACTAGGAGCACGGGTGTCCAGACATCACCAGACCTTACTAAGAGATACAAAACGTTTCCTTTTGAGAGGAAAAAAGGACACACATTTAAACATACAGCTTTGGTGGAAGATTACAGACGCCAAAACAATGGGTTTTTGAGTGATATAAAGACAGGGGGAGTTGATGGTGAACCAGCCGATGAGCCTTCCAAGTGCAAGGGTAAAAATATAGGACAGACAAAAGCCCTGCTTCATCACATGGATGACAGCAGTGATACAGAGGATTTGCTGTCAAGTGGTAACTGTGTGGATGGACCTTCATATCCAGACTCCTTACGCTTTACGGAAGAAATACTTTCGAGTGAACAGTCTTCTAGAAATGAGCCAGAGTATCAAGTTTGTGGGAAATGGACTAAACACAAAGGATTACCCAAAGAAGACACTGACTCTGGTTTTTCCTCAAAGCGTCAGCTTGGGGACTCCGAGTTCTCAGAAAATAAGCCAAGGGGCATGGGCCCTGTGGCTTGGAACTCTTTGACACAAGTGGAGTCCATAGAGAGCCCCTCTGTGAGCTGTAAAAGGAAAAAGGGCTCACAGCTAAATGAGCAACAGTCTCAAACTTTACCTCATAGTGTTAAATGCTCTGTGCAGTCACAAGGACAGTATCGGGCAAGGCATGGCTCAGCCTCTTCTAAACTGCAGCAAACTACTGAGGGGTATGAGAGCTTTCCACCAGGAGGCACACAAGCTCCAGGCTTAGGGAGCAGTCAGCAGATAATATCCTTATCTGGAGACAAGGATATGAAAGCACAGCTGCAGGCCATGGAGAATCTCATCAGCTCAAGCCAAGAAACCATCAAAGTTCTCCTTGGAGTTATTCAGGAGTTGGAAAAAGGCGAAGCACAGAGGGAAGGGTAAGTACAGAGCAATTCATGACATGCTATTACACAAATGTAGCAAAATACTACTTAAATTAAGTGTATGGAAATTATATGCAAATCATAAAAAAGCTTGATGCAGGATCAAACCAACTTTTCGTCACTTCAAGTTTTACTGCTTACTGTTGGGCATCACTGGCAATAAATATGGTTCCCCCTAAGTCATTCCTAGCATTAACAAACAGAGGACCATCAATCAAGACTTTGACAAGGGCACAGAACCAAGGCGGGCAACTTGTAATAGATCCATTGTTTAATAATCATTACTTCACTTACTTCAGAAACTGGCAAAACAAATCATATTGTAACACACTGTAAAACAAAAAGAACCATGTCATTGACAGAAATGCACCTGGATAGTGGACAGAGGTGGAGCTTGTGCAGCTTGAGTGGGGGGCCCCCAAAGAGCCCCTCTATAGATGATTGACATGTCACAGTATGGATCTCTCCTGAACAGTACTTGCTGCAATGCAGAGGAGAAAAAAGATGACTTAAGTAAAAGTTCAGGAACACTGATGACATTTTTATCCAAACATGTTTAAAGACAACCTTGTGAGTTGATACTCAAATTAAAGTAAAGATTGCAAAAAGGCTAAATTAAAATTAAGGTAAAGGTTACTTTTTTACTTTTTTGGAAATTTGTGGTTGTCAGTCTTCCTCAGGGTCTGGTGATTGTGCACCTCTGATGGACAGTGGGTCCACCCAATCGTCCAGAGATGCTCCCAGTTCGGGGAGTCTTTGAGCTATAACTGGATGATGGCAGCTTTTCGCAATACTTCTAGGATCTGAAACTATGCTAAAGTGGAGGAGAGGTAGCAGCTGCTGGCCAGCGTTAGGGAAGATGAGGAATGATGAACGATTGAACAGTTCCTCCAGGGCTAAACTAAAATGGCTTTTTAAAACCTTCCTACAAACCTCTTGAGCACATTTCCCACTTCTTCCTTTGTGAACTATATTTAATTTTGATTGAAAAAAGCTTGTTTCGTTTTGCTCGTTTACCCTATGTCACAGCAAAGCTAGTCCCTGATTAAACGCTTAAAAAGGCGCCTTTGGCATCTGTAGTTTTGCAGAACTCCTAAAAAGCTCTCTACATAAGAACAACATGTCAATCATTTGCTTTTAGCACAAAAACCAGTATAAATGGACCTTAAGTTTTCTAATACTTTACTACACCTATTAGTAAACTTGTTGCCCTCTGTATGTAGAAAGATAACTTTTACTAAAAAAGACAGCAATTGCTATTGTTAGGGATATTTATCTGACATCTTTTACAAAATTGTGTATCTGCCTCTGCAAAATCGAACTTCTAGTACTAGGGCATTAACAAGTAACATTAAGTGATTAAACTCAGCTTAATGAAGTTAAAACTTAATTATTTATTTGATTATTTATTTAATTTCTTTTTACCTTTATAGCAAATAGGTTCTATGTATTAAATACCCAATGGCTAATCATTTTGCAGGATTAAAGAAGCATGGCATCATAGATACACAGGTAGGGGGGTTGACTTCACATTCTTCTAGTTACTAAAAATAATTGGTGCGTCAGAAATCAGACAATCTGTTCTGTGACAATATGGTTGTTCAACTAATACCTTACATTGAGCAAGAATTAAAGCAAAGCATAGTTGTAAACTGCAAGGAAATACCAATTTGTTCCTTAAAGATAAAGGCACAACATTCAAACTCCATATAGTGTAAATGAAAACATAAAGTGCTGGGGATCCTTTTGGAATAGGTTTGTGGCTCATAAAAGGTTTCATACTCTGTCAGACTAGTATATTATATATAACAAGCCAGTTTCATCACACCATATTTTTGTTGATCTAGTCAAGCATTTTTTATCAAAAGGAGACCAAAAGATGTCCTTCTGCAAAAGATGCTACAATAAAATTACAACAGGTTTCTTTATTTCTCTTTAGTTTGTAGATAGCTCAAAATAACAGCAATGTTGTTATTTGTTTCATTGAATGAAACTTCAGTTTTCTTGTTACATGAGTGCTTAAACCTAGCAAAAAATGTTGAGTATGGTATTTAAATATTTTAGCAGGAGATGAACTGTTATTGTCCATATTGTCAGATAACTGTTATTCTCCTCAAAAACTTTAACCCCATATACAATTTGTCTAACTTACTATTCCCATATTCCTTTGAAGGGGAAATTTTTATTGGCTGATTAAAGTCCTATAACTTTACTCATAGCAAAGCTCTTTAAGGAACACACAAACACCATCTATAATACGAAGTGCTATTCAGGGCAATTTTTTTTTTTATCAACACCCACTACAGAACAAGGCACCCTGGTGCCACAGTGAGACTTGGTTTTAAAGGCTCAATTAGTGTGGCCTCATAATGCTTTCCCTTTTATCTCTACAAAACTCAGCCTGCTTATTGCATCTGCACTCTACTATATGTGGGCATTGTGAGACAGAGTTGTTCGATTAACTTCTGTGGTGCATTTGCAAAATCATATTCTGGCTGGGGAGTCAGATAGGCTTCTTTAAAACTCTGTTTTACTTTGGATTGGAAATGAAGTCATATTTCTGAAGCCTGCATCATTACATTCATAATGGATGCTTCAATATGGTATTAGAACACACACTTTGTATTTTCTGTGTAGTAATGGTATGCTATCTTATTTACCTTTAGCTATTTTCTCTGCTTTTTTTTTTAACATTTTGTTTGTGTTATTGCTTATAATGTTTATTGCCATTTAGAATTTAGAGCAAAGGACGACTTTCATAATACATTTTAAACATGTTTTTTTTTTAATGAATAATATATTAAAGTGCAAACTGTCCTGTGCTTATTTATCTTTTTTTTTAAGGATATGTCACAAAATCTTGAAGCTTTTTGGGTTTTTTTTCTTGTTTTTTTTATACAGTTTGTGAAATTACAATGACAAATTCCAAGCACTGAATTGGGAATGTGTACGACATACCTAAAAATGAAGTACATAAGTACACCTCAAAAAGAAATGTCTATTTGATTTTTTTTCCCCCAGATATATAAAACTACAGACTTAATGTAAGTATTCCCCCTTTTACTTTCATAACCAGTAATAAAATCCAATCAAACATCAACTGTTATTTAAGGGTCAACCTTTGTAATTATTTTTTGTATAAAAACAGCTGTTTGATAACTTTACACTACATTACATTACATTACTGTACAATGACTCAATGCAATCAACTGGTTTTCTTTAGATAGGAAACTTTGAATCAATTTGACTGGATGATCTGGTGAACTGTAAAGTGCCTTGAGATGACTTGTGTCGTGAATTGGCGCTATATAAATAAAATGAATTGAATTGAATTGAATTACAGCAAAAAAAACCAGCATCATAAAGACCAAGATACCCAATACATTTGCCCCTTTTCCACCTGTTCCAACTTGGATTGATTCACAATGGGTCAATTTACTTTTTCAACATTTTTTACCTTAGTAGCTGTTACAGGGATTTATTACTATATTTAATTTGGGGTTTAAACCATTCCAACATCAACGTCAGAGGACTGATGATCACTGTTTTGTCAGTGACCCTTGTTCCTTGTCACAGCATATTCTATTAACTAATATATGCAACAGATTCATCATTTTACGTTGGGCTTGCTGTGTATATAAGCAATATTATATTATATTATACTGAGGTTTGGAGTTCAAGCCCCACTCCCACAGACTGCCACTCTGGGTCTCTGAGCAAGACCCTTAACCCCGAACTGCTCCCCAAGGACATGGGTTAAATGCAGAGGCAAATTTCTCCATTGTGAGACTAATAAGTTCAGTTATTACAGCAATCTAGCAGTGATAGTGTTAGCAGCAGGCAATGTTAACTTCATGTTTGCTTTATTTTCCCATTTCTGCAAGCTTTTCATATAACCATAAAATATGCTTCTGGCAATAACATGATTTGGGAATTACTTTTCAGTTTTGATTTCAGTTTCAGATTTTCAGTTTTGCTGCATTAATCATAGCTGTTGCAAATATTCCTTCTAGATACGTACCATTTTATTTCTTATGAGTGACTGTGATTACTTTGCTCAGCGAAGATCTGATTTTTTTTTTTTTTACTCAAGTGAACTTGAAACAATCTGCATATTGAAAGTTATGCAACAAGAAAGAAGCCTTGTCATCTGGCTGTGAAAGATCTAGATAGTAATGTGAAGCTTTAACTTTGTGAAGCTAAAATAATTTATATGCTAATCTTATGCAAAAATATCAGGTCATCTTTTGGATTGTTTTCATATGTTATAGTAATAGTTGCATAGATTATTTTTATAGATATATATATAAAAAAAAAAGATTTATTTATAGAAACTTTCCAGGCTGATATTTTCCACAGTAGTGTCATCAAACTGTACTTAGATAGAATTTAAAGATTGTCTTTAGTTCCTAAAGGAGTTAAGTAATTGACATCCAATCTTGTTTAAAATGTGTTTTTTTCAATTTGTACCAATTTTGTTCTATAATTATAACAGGAAAAAAGTCTAACACAAATTTAATAAGTGGTTAATTGTTGGGACTGGATATGGGCGGTAATTGCTTTATTGTGACAACATTCATAATTGTTTTGGCCAATTATAAGAAGACAACATATCGTGATTACTCAGGGAGTTAGTTAATATTTGGATCAGGAAGAGCAATCTGTAATTTATCGTATAATACCAAAAATGTGTTTCTGACTTGTGTGCCATGTCACAAGGAGGATAGTAATTGTCAAGAGATTACAGTCTCTGTTGGATTCAGGCTTGAGGAGAGGTTTAGCAGTAGGAAGACTGAGGGCTCATTTTGAGCAAGTAAATAAGACTACCTGCCAATGTAATGAGTATTTTTACCCTTTAAATAAGATACTGTACTTAGATATTATGCACTTGATACAAAAAACAGCAGTCGTTATTTTTTTTCATATTCTAAATGTAAATTGTGTTATTTACATTTGCAAAATGTTTTACTTAACTCCTAAATTCAGGAAAAAAAATTACCTATTTTAGGAATAATCAACTTAGTTAGATTTCAATGAACACAGAGTGTGTAGAAAGAATTGAGTACTGAATTTATAAAACAAAAGTATTTGGTAAGCTTAACGGATTTTGCTAAAATGTGACCAACTTGGGGAAAAAAACCAAAAAAAAACAACACAGATTGAAGGGATACATCGTCAATTATTGCATTAGGAGTGCTTTAGTACTACAATATCTTAGATACTTTTCAAACATGGATGCTTGAAAAATTTGTCTGTAGAGAAGGTATGCTATTGCTGGCAAAATGTTACAGAATTTTTGATTTAATATCTTTGATGCCTAATGTGTCAGTAATATAACACAAAAACCAAATGCATATCCATGCGAGACTGTACCGCATTATTTGATTCTGTCCTGGTTTCCCATAAATTGAAACAATGTCCCACATTTAACTTAGTGAAATTATGAAAAGTGACTGACAGGAAGGACCTGGAGAAGCTCTGGTGAAAGTCATGCTGCTCACTATATCTAGAATGATGGGTTTGGTGGTGGGTCAGTGTTGGTCTGGGGAGGTATATTCGTGAAGGGAACATAAACTTATGAAAAAGGATGGCACATACACTGCCATTACAATATGTGCATAAATGGAATCATTGTTAGACCTTTTGCTGGTGCATTGTGGTGCTAGGTTCCTACTATGGATTGCACAATTCCTATTTTTGCATTTCTCTTTACTTTTTGGAGTAACTGGGTTAAGGCATTGCTGTTGGATACAAACTATCATTACAAATGCTTCACCTTGCCTGTAGCGTAGATTTGATGTTCAAAGTTTAGACAGAGTATGATCTGGGTGATGTCGGTCCTTTTTTATAGAGACTTGTTGAGAATTCTCGTTGACAGCAGGAGCTGTGAAGTTCTACAGTGCAGGGAGAAAAGAGCCACCAATCATTCGGGCTACATTAATTATCCTCTGAAGCACCTTCCTCTGAGCCACTGTGTGGCCACAAACAGATGCAAAAGTTTAATATGCTCTCAATAGAGCTACGACAAAAGGACACCAGCAGTCTGTGCAATATCTTTTCTAAGCACCCTCAAGAAGAACAGTTTCTTCTGGGTTCTGTAAAAGTTCAAAAAATCCACTGGACTTGGTTTCCAAGATTTGAAGATGTTTCGCCACCTCTCCATGAAGCTTTCTCAATTCAAATGTCTGGATCCGCAGTG
>NW_015150886.1:456298-461622 GCF_000732505.1 Cyprinodon variegatus
AAATATGCTCTTACACTCAATATCTCAACTGGTAATTTTGGTAGGAATGTATCAGGGATGGGCAGTGTGCTTGTCTGTATTTATGTATGGAAGGAGGGCCATATGCACTAGGGGGCCAGTGCCCCAGTAAAGCTTTGTGCCTAGCAACGCCCCTGCGAGGAAGTGTGTCCCTAGGCCAGTGTGTGCTGCTTACTCAGCCGGGATGTTGAGTGGGAACACCGGTTAACCGCAATCATGATGTTGACCAGTCGGTTATTATCTGTTAATTATCTTTACACAAAAAGTTCTTTTGAGATGTTTTACAGAGAGAAAGTACAACTCCAAACTTCAGCTTTGCAGCCAGTGTAACAAAAATAGCCCCCCTTTATCTCAATGTTGAACATCTACTTTAGAGGATTGTGGAGTTTGATCTCTAGGTAACTTCAGTAGCAATGTTGATCAGTTAGTCAGTCCTTACTGGTGTTACAACCCCTTTAACAAAGTTTAGTCATGGCACTGCGTGTCACATAAAAACAATGAAATAACCCCTTAAGCAGGTGTTATTTGTATCAAAATTACAATTTGTTTTACAATGTTGAAAAGGTAGGATACATATATAAAATATTTGAATGCAGTAAGCTTTAAGCTTCAAGGCCTCCAAGGCCAAAATAAATAGCCTAATTATGAAAGTAAAATTTCTCTGGCTTAGGGTAAACTTAAAAGTACAAAGACTGAGCTCCCTGCTTGACCACAAATGAAAAAGTGATAGAACAAATATGGCAGAGAACCCTTACAAGCTTTCGCTATGATAAAGGGGTGAAAAGTATCCTAATTAACTGATTAGCAAAAAAAAAGCTGTAATACATCCCAGCTGTGGCAGGAGCAAGGTAAACCTGAAACACAAAAAAAAATCCTTTAGTAATCCTTCCTGAAGAGAGTCCCCCTCCCTGGAGGACAGGAACTCCAAAAACTGGCCAATTAAAAAGTTAAAGTAAAAACTAGAAAGCACACCTTTTAAAGTAAATCTGTGTAGTAAATTGATCAAGATTATGTGCTTTTAAATATGTTTTTAGATTGGCACTTAAAGACCAGTCAGGCTGTCAGAGTAGTTGAGCTAATCTAGCAGTAGTGGCATTGGGAATCCCAATACAGAGTCATCAAACCTGGCCTGGGGCTCAGGGATTTCCCACTGCCTGTATTAGTTGTAGTTACTGAAAGTCAATGTAAACCATCCATGAGGTATGTGAGTAAAACTAGGAGTGACCAAATATCAACTGTAATGCTCGCCGGAAAGTTTTGACATTGTAGGTTAATGTAGGTATTATATTTCAACTTTTTGCTACAGCTTAAATAAAAAAGTTTCGAGTAATAAAGTAATGATCTGATAGAGCAATTCCACTTTTACTTGTGAAAAAAAGAAATTTACATTCTCAAAAGAATGGCCTTTCGTGTAGACAATTTTAATAGAGTTTAACCATTTATATACATGTAGAAATACGCATTTCTTTAGTTATATTTGACCAGATTACGGAGCTGGTTGACAGTTACCTTTGATATCTCTGCTCCTTTCTGTATATCTTCTTTTGATGGCCGCTCACAATAAGCCTGGTTCTGCTGAAGTTTTCTTTGTGCTAAAAGGGAGTTTTCCTCTCCACTGTCACTACAAGCATGATTGGTGTAAAGGAATGCTTTCAAGTCAATGAGTCGATGCAATCAATTGGTTTTCCTGAGATAGAAAACTTTGAACCAATCTGACTGCATTATCTGGTTGAATTGTATCTGTAAAGTTTCTTGAGATGACTTTTTTTTGTGAATTGGTGCTATATATAACTAATAGAATTATCTGCATTTTTTCTGAACTTACCTGTATAGACATAGCCACATTCAACCCTCTATATTAAATCCTACATCAAAGGAAAAAAATATGTCTGATCACGTATTATGTCTGTTTTTCGTCTAACTAAAAAGCTTGGTTAGAGCTAATGTTTAGGGGAAGCTTAGACTGCCTCTGTGTGGTGCTCTAGGTCACATGACTTATTCAGTGATAAGTCATGTGACTCTCAAGTTACAAAGACCAGTTTTTGAGAGGAGCAGCCCACAAGGTGCATCGATGCTCTTCAAGTGATGTATTTTGACCAGGAAATTGTGCAATATATCTCACACTCAGCTAATACCTGAGTCACAAATCACACAGGGCCACTTTAAAGGTCTTTACAATTTTATCTTTTACCTGTCTGCTGTTTTATTAGGTCTTCATGATGGTGTTTGTTCACTAATGTTCTTTCTTCAACCACTGCCTCCTTTATAGAAAAGCTGCATCCGTATTTAGTTATTAAATAACTATGGGGAATATTTGCATAAAAAATGTTGATACCCATGCCTTATGTCCTCCCACAACAAAATGATACTACATATTGAGCACACCTATCATGTAAAATAAAGTACACCGGCTTTGAGTTAGGAACATTTCAAAATGGGAACTATTGAAGTTGCTATTAATACTTTGGCTAGCCACTTTATTTAAGGCATCACCAGAGTTTGCTGATTGGCATGAGGAGAAAACTTAAACTACCATTTATCATCAGTCTGTTATTTAAGTTACGTTTGGATAAACAGATCTGATATTAATTCCTCTTGTGAAATTACTTGCAAACCTACAGCATCCTATAGTACAAGCAGCACTTTCTGTTTTATTTCTCCTGGAAATTACTCACAGTTTATCACATGTGGCCAGGGTATTTTAACTCCTTTTTTTATTTATTTTTTTTCACAACGTTTATGAATGTCAGAAAACGTTACTCAGAGGATATGCTTGTACTCATCCTCTTTCACATCTCCTTACATTTAATGAAGTTCTGGTGGAGACTTTGCATGACAAACAAAGGAAAGGAAGTACAAATAATTTAGCTATGTTTCACTTCTTTAAGGATTTTCTTCATAAACTTCAAGAAAATTATGCCAATTTTACTCATCGGTTTATTTGAAACTCCTATGTAATTTAAAAGACGGGCAGCTTTATGTTTTAAAGCTGTCACAATATTTAACATATAATAAAGGCTGTGAAAAAAAGGCATGGCTTAACAAAATGCTATTATTATGTAGTTGATAAATGGGAAACTTGTGCAATTCATCTCATTCTTCAGCATTTTAAAAATGGTACACACTGCATTGCAATATAAATTAAACATGAGACGTTGCTGAGACGTTGACCTTTGTTCTGGCATTATGCAGTGCTCAGGCAGAGCAGCAGGTATGTAGGCAGGGGATGTGGACAGTGAAGCTTAAATGTTGAGGGCAAACTGTGTCCCAGGACAGCTGATGAGAACAAACACCTCAGCTGTACATCCCCCTCCAAAAGTTTAAAAAGAACAGCTTAAAAAGCTAATAATTGTTGTGATAATACTATTTGTTTCATTTTACTGTAACAAGATTGGATATTCTACTGTAAATAGAGAAAGGCTATGTAAAATACATGGAATGATTATAATGTTGCTGTAAAGTAATAGGGAGAAGATGCTTAAATGAGAAGAATTAAAAGGCAAATTTGGGGTTGTACATCTTTGGAGTAGTCGTCGTCTTTGCACTGAGTTCCTGTCCTTGCTCACAGCTGTTGGAAAACAATTCATTTGACAACAGGGCAGGGGGGATGAACCCCTCAGCTCACATTAGCATTTTAGATCTGTGTAAAAGCAGATCTGTTTCATACTCAGATGAGGCCATCCCCATGCCATTGTGAGCAGGTGGGGTCGACCTCTACATGTCATCCATCAAGGTGAATGGCTACTATGAGAGCCCACTTTTACATGTATGGACTAAACATGAGCATTCCTGAATAATTCCCATATCACCAGTGATAGCTGCATAAAGGGACATGTTTAACTCACCAGTTTAGGTAAATATATCCAAGGGTATCAATACCCCCTCCTTGAACTTCCACCCTTAATATGAGGAATAGGTTTAGATTATCCTAAAGGCTTTGTTGTCGAAGGCTTAAATGCTCCTGGTAGGGTCTCTCAAGGCAAACAAGCTTTGGGTGATGGGTTAAACAATGAGCAGTTCAAGGATCCCTTATAAACACTTCAAAATCAGGCCAAGTGACATCACTGGGTAAGGCATTGCTGGGATCTCACCTCATAGCATTTTCACCAAAGTATTTCTGACCAGAAATACTTTGGTAAATCTTGTACTGTGCATGTGTGGATCTTGTGTGCTTGCGTGAGTAGTGCTGTGCATGCGTGGATCTTGTGTGCTTGCGTGAGTAGTGCTGTGCATGTGTGAATCTTGTGTGCTTGCGTGAGTAGTGCTGTGCATGTGTGAATCTTGTCCTGTTCATGTATGAATCACATATGTGTATTTGTGAAAATTGAGACTGATCTAGCTCCATACTTAACTTTTAGTGCAACAAACTCTCAAGAAGTTTAGTAAGGATCTCTGAATGATCCATTGTTGAACTAAATGACTGATGATAATAAATAGAATCCACCTGTGTGTAATCAAGTCTCACACACCAGGCAGATCTGAGATGCTGTTGTGGAGAAGCTTAAAGCCGGATTTGGATACAAAAGTATTTCCCAAGCTTTAAACATCCCAAGGAGCACTTTGCAAGTGATAATATTGGAATAGAAGGAGTATCAGACCACTGGGAATCTACGAAAACCCAGTCGTACCTCTAACTTTTCAGCTAAAACAAGGAGGAGACTGATCAGAGATGCAGCCAAGAGGCCCACTATCATTCTGGATGAAATGCAGAGATCTAGAGCTTAGGTGGGAGACTCTGTTCATAGGAAAACAATCATTCGTATTCTGCACAAATCTGGTCTTTATGGATGAAAGCCATTTCTTAAAGATATCCATAAAATGTATTGTTTAAAGTTTTCCATAAGCCACCTGGCAGACACGACAAACAAATGCAGCACAGCTCATCAACCTGAACACACCATCCCCACTGTCATAGATGGTGGTGGCAGCGTAATGGTTTGGGCCTGCTGTTCTTTAGTAGGGACAGGGAAGGGGGTAAAATCGATGTGAAGATGGATGGTAACATACAGGACTATTCTGGAAGAAAACCTGTTGGAGTCTGCAAAAGACCTGAGACTGGGACAGAGATTTATCTTCCGAAAAGGCAATGATCCAAAACATAAAACAAAATCTAATGGAATGGTTCACAAATAAATATTTCCAGGTTGTAGAATTGCCAAGGTAAAATCCAGACCTGAATCCAATTCAGAATCTGTGGAAAGAACTGAAAACTGCTGTTTATAGCACTGTCCTGCTGTTTGGCATAAAAGCAGCACAGCTTATCACCCTTAAAACACCAACCTCACAACCTCACAAAGGAAGAATGA
>NW_015150886.1:462224-463702 GCF_000732505.1 Cyprinodon variegatus
AACAATAACCCAAAGTAAAATTAACTTATCAAACTATAAAAGAAAAAAAAGTAGCAATAACAATGAAACTCCTAAATATTAATTATGTTTTTCTTTCTGTTTTCACAGGCTCTCATACAGAACGGGGCAAGACACAGCCAACTGTGATACATGTCGAAACAGCGCCTGCATCATTTACAGGTTCGGCCTTTAGCACAGCCACACATTAATGCTGCATTAAATCTAAATCTTTTCTGTGTGCTGCACTAAGGTCATTCCATTCTCATTCTGGTAGCCTTCCTCTTTGAATAATGGATTTACTTGTATCATAGCACTCTAAAAACAATTTTGTGTCATTGTACAAAATGCTACTGCTCATACTTTGTACAATGGCTTTAACATTATTCATGCTGAATTGTTTTAAGTTTTGAAATTCTCCAACCACAAGTTTCAGTACGTGTTATTCGTGATTTGTATAAACAAACACAAAATGGCATATTTATGTTTTAAATATGCAAAGTATAAAATATAGTACATTTGGCAAAATTTGATTAAGCCCCTTTCCACTGGATTTGCTGTATTATTAGATAAATTATGACTACATTATTAGTTATTTGGCAATGTATGGGCCCATTGTCACCAATAAACAATCTTAAACAGAAGTGGGAAGTTATTTTTATAAAGTAGGAAGTTCTTTGAAACAGACACATTGTATATGAGGAACAAACAAAGTCATCAGTTCCTACACATCTGTTCAAACATATAAAGCTAGGCTTTAATAAGTCTATATGATTTGTAATTTAATTATGTTTTTGTATATTTTTTAAAGAATGTTTTAGTTTTGCCCCCAAAACTTAAGAGCGAATAATTAAGTGTTGTAAGCTAAAATAAAATCTTTAATAAAAGTGTTTTGAAATTTTCACTTCTACATAATAGCACTTGCACCTTTAACATAAAACTATTTTGAAAGAAGTCTGAAGCGAACTTCAACTTCGAAGCAAAAGCTGCATTTCGTTAAGGATTGTAGGGAATGACAAATCACAGAGTCTCAAACAGGCACTACTTCAGAAAAATTAATTTATTCTGTGGTAAGTGTGCAGTTCATCAAAAGTCAGTGGTACAAAATAATCCAGTGTTTCAGACCTTTGATTGTATAGGTTGCTTGTTTTAACTTTTTGAAATACTTGGCAAAAACTCACAACATTCCCAATGTTTTATATCAGCCATTTTTATCAATTTTTGTAACTCTATTTCAGTTACCTGCCCTTCCCTCACAGCTGCAGCCTGTTTCTAATCAACCACCTGCTTTTTGGTCAGTAATCAGCTCTCCAGCTTAAGCAGCTCTCAGTCAGTCGCCTTATTCTTGGAATTTCCCAATTCAGGTGCTGCATCCTTTGTAATTTGTGTTTGTAGACCAATTATATCATAGTGCTGCAATGAAGGCTGTTTCAATTCACAAGTCGATCAAAGCTCCTATAAAATAGGCTGACAGATGAATC
>NW_015150886.1:467485-470529 GCF_000732505.1 Cyprinodon variegatus
TTTTTTTTTTATCTTGAAGCAGACAACTTTTGACCAGCAGGTTGAGAAGTCAAGTAGTTGCTTGTAAAGCCTACCTTAGAGATGAAAACTTTGTCTCAGTTGTATATATTTTATTATATACACGGAAAAAAATGAAACATTGGCTCAATTTAAAATAATTGAGGTAATCGATCACAACTAATATTGTAGTTTCATGCAATATAAATAATCTATTTGATTTTACCTTAAATATTTAACTTCATGTAAACTAATTTCTGAAGGTTGAACCAAAGCAATTATTTCAGATTTTACTAAATCAAAATAAATACATTGGTTTTATTACTGAATGTAAATAATATACTTGGTTCAACCTGAATATTTTAAATTCATTTAAACAACTTTTGAATATGGGAGCAAACTATTTTTTTTAAGTTGTCTCAAATAAAAATTTAAAGTCATCATAATGTGACCGAAAAATATACACCGCAGTTCTTGCTGAGCTCATGAGACCGAGCTCAAGCTTCGCGGCTCCCACACACACGCACCATGGAGGCTAGCTTCCTCTCCAGAGCTCCGGTGACCCATAAAACCTCTGCTCGGCCTCTCCAACGACGGCGAACCCCCTCCCCTCCAGCGCTAATACTAGCAGAGCAATTAATTGCCTACAAAAGCACAGACTCACACAAATCTTGTCTGGGGGCTAAGGTTTACGCCCAGTCATCTTTAAAAATCGTAATGACCTACCTCAACTTTGCGCAAAATGCCTGATATTTTTCTCTTCAGCACGACATCTGGTGGAGGCTGAGGCGGAAGTACAATTGCCGCCAGAACTTTTAAAGAATTTGCATGAGCAAATTGCTCAATCTAATAAAAAGACTTTGCTTAAAATAAAATAAAAATCAGTTTGGTGCCTTGCTGTCAGTTTACATTATAGTAAAGTAAAAAAAATAGATTCAACCATAAACATAAGTAAGAAAGTTTAGTTTAATTGAGCAAACTATTCTTTTTAATTCATTGGAATGAAAACAAACACATTAAATGAAAAACAGCTTTGTTTCACTTTTTTCAGTTTACAATATATTTTGTTGCCTCACAACAAATATAACTTGGTTCTGCTGTTCATGAGGAGCTCAAACTGCCATCAAGTGGCTCTCTGGATTGTGTTACCCANGAGGAGCTCAAACTGCCATCAAGTGGCTCTCTGGATTGTGTTACCCATTAAGCAAATTATCTGACCGTCCCAAATTTCTTTACATAGACCAGTTTTCGAGAAGCCCATCAATATGGGCCAAGTGCTCTATTTTGACTTGAACAATCATTTCAACTATCACAAATTAGGATAATAGTCGGTTCAAAAAACAAACAGCACTGCTTTAAAGATTTGGGAGGGCTCATTCTTACATTGCGCCATATTGTTTCTTTTTCACCCCTAAACGTGTCTTTGCATTTTTACTATATCTAGCTCTAAATGGTTATGCCATGTTTTGTCCTTTGAAAATGGCTTCTATGAAGAAGTATTTCATCATGTCTTGAGCTGAATGTGTCCCACAAGCCCACAATTTACAGATGACATTTAAAAGAAGTAAAAAAAAAAAAAATCTAAATTTCCAGCCATCTCCTCACTTTCTAATAGAGGCTATATCCTGTTTTTTTTTCTGTACTAAAGAGGTTGCCTTCATTTTAAGCCTGTTTGGGTTACCAGAAATATTTGTTTGTCTTTGAATTTATGTTTATTGATTATTGCAGCTTTGACAGATCGCTCACAATTACTCTGCTACTGTTTTCTATTTTTCTACTTTTATATCTGCCCTGAAAAAGGAAGTGTACTTGTATGTCGGTCCACCATGTAGATTTTTATACACAAAATTCCTTAAAAGGATAAAAACAGTATTTGTAATTATGAATCCAGACTGGACGCTGTGTCTGTGGTGAGTGTGGTAGATTTACATAGAATTTCTTTGCAAACCATGCAGGGAAGGGTGACGAAGCGGGCAGAAGCGAATTGTCAACCAGATGCAGCTCCGGATAGACCAAAGTGGACCTTTTTTTCAGAGCTTTTGGCATTTTCCAAAACCGCGTCGTCTCTCCAAGACGATTAAAAAATTGTACATAGAGAACAATTTTAATCAAACAGGAGAAATCCTGAGTATCATAAATCAGAAAATCCATGCATCCTCCACATCCTCGACTGATAACATTGTAAAACACACCATCCTCCAAGCCTTCCAGGAGTCCATGTCGTATCCAGCAAATTATGTCCCGGGAGGACAGGAAGGGTCCCCCTTTCCCTGTCTTCAAGTCGATAAAATTTTATCAATTGCATTGAGAGACCAGCTGACCATATCCATGGTTTGAACCCGGGTGATATGAAGAGAGGGCAGAGAAAAGACACAGCAAAGCAGGGACAGAGCAGGAGGTTGCAGAGCCGCAGGAAAAAGGTAGGAGAAATAAAGAATCATTCCAGCCACTAAATAAGGTAAACATGCCCATTGTCATATTCAGTACCAGCACAGGAATGACACTTGATGTTATGCAATAACTTTATATCAGGAAACAAGCACAGCTCTATCGTCTGCTGGGATGGCGACGTCATAAGATATTATAAAAAAATATTCTATTTTAAAAACCAGCACAGCCCAAATGTCAGTTTTATCTGCACATATCAAGTAGCACTAAAAAAAAGTAGGCTGGATAATTTTGGTTGAATTCGGAGCTTAATGGTGGGATCGTTGACCTTTGGGTGACCTAGAAAAATCTTTAACATATCTGAAACAGCAGCAAACATAATCTTTTTTTAATTTATATTAAAAAAGCATTTTTAAATGCACAATCCTGCACTCATAAAATGGGACAGATGGACCCAGTATTCAAGGTGAGACAGTCAGTAGGAAAGTTCAGAACAGGTATTAAAATAAAAACATTGACAGAACAGAAGCGCAGAGCTGATGTGGATCTGCGGACCTGCAGCGACTGCAGGAGGGGGCGGGGCACCGTCCTATCCTGACACTCTGGTTTTAACAGTTCAGTCCATCCTCTCAATCATATACCCCATTTACACTACCCTT
>NW_015150886.1:470903-495320 GCF_000732505.1 Cyprinodon variegatus
AAATAATAACACGGAAGTACAGCAATAATAATCAAGCATAATTTTCTGAATGTGACAGGCGCTGCCATTTTGATTTGCTTGATTCCCTCCTTCTTCGTCTTCTTCTTCTTGTGTTTTATGGCGGTTGGCAAACAACTTTTGGGGCATTACCGCCACCAACTGTTTGATTTCCTCCTTTAATACTGGCAGTAATACCGCAGATCGTCACCAGAAGGCGAGGAGTCGAGGAACCAAGATAGTATGATGTGTAAACGATCGTCAGAACCGAGCTCGGCCTGGTTAACTGATCCGAGTTCGGACCGGTCTCAGCATGGATCGGTTTTTCAAGGGTAGTATAGGGCTTTAGGCAGGATAAGCCGATGCACTGCCAACAAGATGCAGCTCTGAGCATTCCAGAGCGTCCCCGATGCAGCCCAAGTGAGCAGGCAGGACTCCGATCCAGGACAGGGATTCAGCTCAGACAGGAGTAGTCCTGGAATCCAGGAGTCTGCAGTCTGGTCAGGGGTTCAGATCCAAACAGGAACACACAGTTCCGGGTTTCAGGAATCCAACAGAGCGTGAAGGCAGGTTCAGAGTCCCGTGAGACGAGCAACCAGCTCAGACAAAAATGCACAGACACAGACGCAGATTCCAGTAGGAGTCCAAGGGTGGTTCAGGATAACAGATCAGATTGGGACAGACAGGGCCAGTGGGTGAGAGGGAACGGAATCAGGAACTCAGAATCACTCGGGAAACGCTGAAATGCTCTCACCACTGGTTAGGGAATTAACTTGCCTGAAGACATTGGCTCCAGAATAATCTCCTCACTGGAAGAGGGTTTATAAACGTTGGAAATAACATGAACTATGAAACCGACAGACAGGGTACAAACAATGTTCTGGCCCTGATAAACTGGAACTGAGCCCAATATAAAGGAACAGATGCAAGTCGATGAGATCAGTGATAATTAGAGACCAGGCAGAGTTAGGCAGATGAGTGAAATAACAATTAAGGTGAAGCTATCAGGCAAGATCACAAAAGCAATAATAAAGCACTAACCATTCAGTCCATTTGATTTGTTGTTTTCTTTCACATCAGTGGAGTGACAGCTTTATGCAGCAGAAGCTTCTCCTATTTGATGATGCGGTCCAGGTTGTAACCCCTTTCGTCTAAAATGCAGAGTGGTTAACTTCCCTTGAGGGTCACGGAAATCAACGCAGACACTGTGTTTGGTCTAAACGCACCATAAAAGTATAAAGCCCTTTGTAGCTATTTAACTACGGATCAAACTGGGGATCTTGATCTGAGCTGCATCCTATTAAAGATCTTCTCGATATGAATTGCAAAGATGAGGGAAGATGATTTAACAAAGGAGCATGACTAAAAGACTATTTTATGTTTTATTGATGTGCAGGAGCTTTAATGTACAGTTGGCAGCAAATGTTAAAGACTAAATCCTGTTTTCTGCCAACAGCCCTTAAAGGTATAGGAGGGACTAGGAGCAGTGAGTAACAGTCACACCTCAATGCCAGTACTAAACAGAGTTGCTGGACTGTAGTCAATGAAAATTTGAAACAGACTCAAGGCTATGAAAAATGAGAATAAGTTAATATGAAAGAACAATATTCAACAGGCACTGACACTAGATTTTAAAGCAGCACTCTCCTCTCCCCAGAGAGTATAGGAGTCTGACGCTAAAGTACAATATATCAAATATTAAGAGCAGGTTACATATAAATCTAATTCTCCATTTACTTATGCTGTCACATCGCTAGAATCATTCACTTGCCTCTTGTATGACCAATATAAAGCATCACATTTGTAACTGCTTATCGGTTTGTTAGGACATTGTAATTTTTAAACTAATTTTTAACCTATGGACTCTCCTATATTAGACATGATTGTAAGCGGTTCATCTTTTAGCATAAAGTGATTACCTATCCAGTTGTTTACTTAACCCATGAGTTGAAATCAACACCGCCAAAGTAGTAACACAATTTTTTTATTTCTAAAAAACCTCTACTTCTTTCAGCTGAACCAAGACCCTGCACTGAATCACAATCACTTCAGTGAACTAGAAAATAGGAGATGAAACCGAGACAGCACTCCTCATAGCAGGCTCCATCTCGAACAGTAAATCGTATAAGGATCGATTGTTATGCCAGAGAACATTGTCATGGTATTTCTTCATGCCATCTGATTGTGTCTGTGCTGTTACTGACTTCAAGACGACAGCAGACCTCTGGCTGTAATGTTGGCAGTAAACGGTCTAGCAGAAACTCACAAGAAGCAAAGAAAAATTACAACAGGGCTATTTATTTTAAGGGAGATTATGCAGAGGTTCTGTTCTGAGGTACCTTGAGGCTCTGGGTGCAGATATATTCTGAGGTGAAATTGAAAAAATAAAGACCCAATATAAGAGGGTGAAGGTAAAGAGGTCTTACTGGTTACAGCAAGGAGTAAGCCATGAAGAGTCACTGGGGCTTTGGACATTTCTAGCTTTGGGAGGAATGGGTGTTTTGAAGGTAGGGGCAGATAGAGCTGACAGGTGGAGGATATATGGAGCCAAGAGGAAGCCAGTGAGGTCTTTTGATGCACTGAGACTATGGCAAAACTATGATCATCAAGGCTAAAGAAAAAAAAGAAAAAAGGTGAATGTTTGAACACACTCCTTGTATACATGATGCACATGCCTCTTTATTATGTTATTGCTTTTACTGAGCTACCTGCTGTTCATATCCTCACCAATATGCACTACATTATGTTGAAAATGGTATGAAATTATTTAGGACATGGTACATTACCTAACTTGTAGTAAGCCTAGATAGGGCATCCTAATTAGGCTGCCTAGAATGGACCAAGAAATTATGCCCAACACTATTACACTACCATTACCAGCCTTCAGCAGTGGTACAAGGCAAGATGGAGATAGACTTTCATATTTTTTGGAACTTGGTCAACTACCATGTGAATGTCCAAGATAAAATTAGTGCTCGCTGGCAAAGAAGCATGTTTCCAGTTTTCTTGTTTGAAATATAGACTCAATTCCTGTTTTTGTCTGATAAGAGTCACATCCAGTAGGTCTTTTTGCTACTACTGTATGTTCTAGTGAAAATTCTTAGTCACTTTTTTTTTTTTTTTTTTTTTTACAGTGTCCTGTCTGGCAATGTGGCAATAATAATAATTGTCTTGATGCCAAAAAGAACCCAACAGATTTTGCTTTCCAAGTGGAGCAGTAGGGCTATCGCCATAGTGTTACACTTGAATCATGTATATAAATAGCTTTATTATAATTTATGCAGGGAGTTTTACAGTTTATATGGACACTGCAAGTAGAACAGGAAAGGAAAAACAGGAACAAAGTAGAAAAGATAAAAGAAAGAGGAGATAAAAAAGGGTGATAAAAGGGAGATAACAATAAAACATCTTCAGTCTGCTTCATCCCCTGCAAAGAGATGTAAAAAGAACAACACAACCAACGGATATAGTATAAGAGATACAAAAAAGTAACACCTTCATACTATTGCTGAAGTATAAGTAGTATTATTTAATCTTGCATGTATACTGTGGTAGCTGAAGATAAGAATATGACCTACAGTACTGTATGGAAGTGAATCTCTAAGTACCTGGAGCCAAGCACCTTCAGTTGTTTGTGAGAGTGTACTTGTGCATGTAAAGTTTATCTAAAGGAAAAATGCTCAACAGTGGTTGTGAAGAGTCAAAGATGCGCCCCTCCAGAGAACCGAGGCCAAAGCCCCAGGTGCCCAAAGGGAACCCAAAAGCAAAGGCACCCAGGAGGGGCCAACCCAGTAAATCCGCCCCCCCACCAAGGGAGGAGGAGAGACAATCCCGAGGAAAACTAGAACATATATTTAGTAGCAGTTTGCACTTCCAATTTTGCGTGCTCAAATGATTTTCTCCCTTGAATACCAATTTGCTTGTTTTTTCTCTTACTTTTACCTTCTTATCTGTTAGGCAAAGCTACAGAAAGTTGTAAATCACTTTTCATCACAAGATGGCATGCTTTGCCTTAGAGGACTTTGACAGGTTTATCAAGAAAAATAACAGTCATTGAAATGAAGATGAATTGACTGGAAGTGAATGTGGAGGTAAACTCTGGTTATGGAAATGATACAACCTTGCTAGTGTTGACTCTGCCAGTGTTTCTGTCATGTTGGGGTTCAGGTTTCTAACCCACATGCAGAACACCAAGGAGTCAGAGTAAAAGTTTAACAGTTTATTGAATATAAGCACAAGGTTAGTTGACAGATACTGGAATCAGGTCCGGGACTGGTCACACAATGCTCTCTGCAGAGAGGGACAGTTAGGTTAGCCAGGCAGCTAATGATCTTGTATCTGAGAGAATGTGCAGATCTGTACCTGTTCAGAGGTTCAGACTGAGCGGCAGAGGGAGGGAACCAGAAGGGTCTAGAGACTGATCGGCGGCAGAGGGTTTGGCAACGACAGGACTTAGCTTCAGGCTTGTTAGTGTTCAGAGCTCCTCCAAGTCTCCTTCTTGAAGGATGGTTGGCAGGTTCAGACAGTTTTGATCTTCAGGTTTGTTACTGAGAGCAGGCAGGCAGGTTTTCAGTCGAGCTGCTCTTCCAGAGCTCCAGGTTTCAGTCAGGTTCTTCCAAGGAGGCAGAGAGGACAAAAAACTGATTAGGTTCAAGTCAGGCTTTCAGGGAGTCAGAGAGTCTGGCAGGCTGGTTGGCTCAGGCTTGCTAACCGTAACTGGCTTAACACTCTGACGCCGAAGAGTAGTTCTGCCGCTGCTTATATGCTGATCTCCCTGATGAGCAAATCAGCCGCAGGTGTGGTAGTCAGCTTCAGCTCCAGGAGACCCAGGGCGCCCTCTGCTGGAGAAAGGTGGACAGATCTCCAGATCCCAACAGTTTTAAAACACTGAGATAATCCTACTAGTAGCTTCTGATAGCAACAGGTGGGAATGAAAACTACGCAACCAACGCAGCCATGAAACAAGGTGCTGGTTTTAATGACAATAACCAGACTAGTAGCCCTCATTGCAAAAACTCTCTGAGCAAAACCAAAAAGCAAATGATTTGACCCAGATCTGAGAAGATGCCTAACAAGGTAATACCACATTAAGATGTTAAAACCTTGTCGAGACTTCAGAGAAACATGTCTTCTACTCGAAGTAACAATAGGTGAAAAATCAGTTTGTTCAAAAAACAGAGGATAAGGAACAGCTGACTCAGATTACTGAAAATATATTTGGATTCCACTAAAAAACAGGTTTGCTGCACTACTTGATGTCGACCCTGAAGAGAAACCACCTGTTTCCAGACAACGGACAAACATACGAGGGCCTTCAGCTGTCTCCCAAAACTGGCCACTGAACCGGCATTAATACTAACTACGAGTGGGATTATTCAGGCATGTCAAAAGTTGGTCTTGCAGGCTTTAGATGTTTCCCTGCCTCAGCACAGCACATTTTCAATTATAGCTGATTGAGAGACTTTCGCTAACATTAATCATCAGAATCAGCTGTGCTAAAGCAGGGAAACCTTGTCATTCACATTGAAAGAGTCAGTGATATTGCTAAGACTAATTATTAAAGAGAGACTTGATTCATCTGCTTACCACATCGAAACTAAAGCATTTCAGAGTCTTCCTTAGTGGACCTATAAGAACTCCATCAGCTGAAGACTGCAGCAGAATATTCAATCTGAATAAATCCATCAAACTAGCCTGCTCTGCAACCTCAGCTAGCTTTATTGATAACTATAATATCTTCTGGGAAAGGGAAATCTCTTATAAGAGTTAGAAACCCTGTATTTTCATTTTGTATACACAGTGTATACAACACAAAATTTCATTTTGTAAAGCTTTCAGAACATTTCCATTCCATAAAGTGCAATAGTGTCAAATGTAAACAGTGTGGGTGAAAAAACATGGTACGAAAACACATTGATATGGAAATTCTGTGACATGATTTAGATTTTTCTCAACAGTTCAGCTGTCTGATGGCAATGGGGAAAAAGCTGTTATGGAATCTGCTGGACCTGCATCAAATGCTGGGAAGCCTCTTCCCAGAGGGCAGCAGGGAGAACAGTCCATGGGAGGTGTGAGGGATCATTGATGATGTTACGGGCTCAGGACACACAGCGCTGGGATGAAATGTCTTTAATGGAGGGAGGAGGATCCCCGATGATCCTCTCTGCTGGTCTCAGCAGTTGGCGCAGCAGCCTCCACCCCAAACAGTGAGAAAGCTGGTCAGAATGCTCTCTATGGTGCTTCTTTAGAAGGTTTTGAGGATGGGTGGGACAGGAGAGCTCTCCTCATCCTCAGTAGGATGTACAATCGCTTTTGTGCCCTTTTGACCAGTGAGGACGTGTTTACAGTCCAGGTGAGGTTGTTTGTGATCTGTACCCCCAGGAATGTGTTGCTGCTGACCCCATAATACAGTGCAGTCGCCCTGTCCCATGTGCAGAAAAACATTCCCAAAGCATGATGCTACTACCCCAATGCGTTACAGTAGGGATGATATTCTTGGGATGGTACTCATTATTCTACTTCCTCCCAACACAGTGAGTGGAATTATGACCAAAAGTTCTATTTGGTTACAGCAAACATAACCCTATCAATGAGAAGTGTACATTTTATACTGAAGCTGCCCCAGTAGGGGATTAATGGTAAATCATTGGGTAAAAAAAAAAAATTTACTCTGTCCAAAATCAGGATGATTTTCTAATACTGAGGTCACTCTACATGCTGACCATTCAAATTTGGTTTAGTAATGAGAAATCCAGACTGAAAAGAACAGAACAGTTAACAGATTTCCAAATAAAAAATATGGAAAAACAAAAAATTGGGCCCCATTTTTTTGACCTATTATCGGTTTTTCAATTCCAAAATGAAAAACAAAAATGTTTTTACTAATTTAGACTTCTTTTCCTCCTGATTAAGCTACCTCCTTCCCTTGCCTCTCTGTTTTGTTTTGTTAGTGACCCAAAAGTAGACATAACATCAGCATAGAAAGCCTTTGCATAATTTATGTGTGTGATAGTTATTATTCCCAGTTTGGTGGTTTTATTCTCAAAACATAACTACATTGCATTGGAATAAAAAGCTATAAGGATTTGATGGGCTACCTGGAGGCTCATGTGTTACTTCCTGGTCCAGAGGGGTTCTGTTTACAAGTTAACTGTCTGGGAGTCCTTGTGATTTATGCTTTTTGGTTGTAAAACAGGTTTGCTGCCAAATTACCGTATATACAGTAATAACAGTAAGATGGAGGGATAATTATCAGGAGTGTCCAGGGATGCGGTTGTATGAATATGATTTTGTATTGTACCATATCCATAGTGGTGTGTATGCATACATGACTCTAATGAGGAGGAGCTGAATCAGAAAAGGACAGTAGTTTTGTTTTTATATTTATCCTTTTTTGTTTTGGAATGTTTTTCTCTTTTTCTATTATTGTTCTTGTTTTTTGTCTGTTTATGGACTATAGTTGAGTATAAATAAAGAGATTGATTGAATTTAAAAAACGGAAAGCGGGTTGATTTCTTTTTTTTCCCCCAAAACAAAACAACTGTGTTTTTTTTTTTTTTCTTTTCAGTTAAAAATATGGAAGCAAGTTTGTTTTCCAATTTTGGATTTCCCATTTCAAAACCGAAATCGAATGGCCAACATGTACACAGACTGACCGATCACTTCAATGATTGCAACCATGAAATCAGCTTCCAGCTTTATGGTAGCCTAAATATTATTAAATTAATAGTCCAGGTGGGAGAAAATTCATTTAATTAAACTCAGAACTGCCTCTGCATTATAGCAAAAACTTTACCCTCAATTTACTGTCTTTAAAAAACTAGTTATATATTATATAGCATACAGCAATAAAATCTCAGATGCTCTCTTTAGAGTGGTAGGGAAATAGGAGAATTTTTTTTTTCAAATCCATGTGTCACTAAATAGCTGACATTATAGCTACAGAACAAAATTAAGCATTTTGCAACGGGATGGGTATCCATCACAGACCTATCAATTTCTGAGCAATCACGAGTCACAAGCAGCTAAATTTCCAAGATAGTGAGGTACAAACCTGGTGTGTGTGCTTTGTTTAGTTTTTTTTAATGAAAAATTGTAAGGCCAATTGTGTTAAATATGTTACATTAAAGGGATTACAGGTACTTGTGAGGACCTCTCAACTGGTGGCCATAATGAAAAGTTCTTATCTTGAGATTGGGATAAGATTTGGGTGTGAATTCAATTTAGGGTTAGGTATATGTTGGTATTTGTCAACGTAAGGGTCTGGGTAAGGCCATACAAATGAATGGAAGTCAAAGACAGGTCCCCTTAAGACAGAGTTTGTGTGTGTGTGTGTGTGTGTGTGTGTAGTTGATACAATGGCCAGTTTCTATAAAAAAAAGTATGTTGGGGGTCAGAGGAGAAATGCTGTTTGAAGTTCAGGTGTCACATTTTGGACTACGTTGTGGTTGACTTTAGGTTCGATTTAGGTTTGAACCCGTAATGCTTATGTTTAGGGTAAGACATATTCTGTAATAATTAATGGAAGTCAATAGAAAGGCCACACAAAGATAGAGGTTTGTGTGTGTATGTGTGCTTAGGGGAGCAGCCTTCTTCTTTTCTGCTGCAGCTTTACTCTACTTTGTTTCAATATTAAAGCTACAGTCTAATTCCATCACCGATAGCCATGTTATTAAAGTTTGCTTTGCTGACTCATTTAAAATGCTGACAGGGCAGCAATTTTGGTCAAAACAACTGTTAAATGGATTAGGAGGATCAGCAATTGGTCAATAAGCTCATTCTGAAACCAGCCAAAATGGAAAGCTGATAACAATTACTGCCATGGTAGACACTGACTACAGTGTTACCAAGCTTACCAACCCCTTTAGAGCAAAGGCTCCAACCTTTTTTGTGCCAGAGACTGGTTTAATGTTAGACAATATTTTCACTGACAGATTTTTATCTCTCTGATCGCTATGGTAAAGTCAAACGTACCTTTTAGATAAGATACTACAAAAACACAGTGCATTAAAACAGCATAATAACTACTTACATTAGCAATGATTTAGTGGGAACCCTGAGCTTGTTTTGCTGCAACAAGAAGGGTTTGGGTTTAAAGAGGAAGGTATCACATCAGCCACAGTGTCATGGCCAACATACGTCAATAGTAAGTCATAGACGAACACGATAGAGAGAATCCAGTCATGTTTGAAAATAACATACAAGTCAGACTCAGAAAAGAAATCAGTCGGAAATAATAAAAGTGCTTCTTTGTTTTTGTGGTGCCTGCGAACAAATGACACATGGAGCTGAACCGGACCAGTACCTAGTTGGGGATCACTGCTTTAGTGGGGATGTTTATTGCTGTTGTCTTTTTAGAGAGCATTTAAAATGTCCAGTAATTTCAGTAATTCAGCTGCTGCAGAGCTAAGTCAGGCATGCTGTCTGTCGTCCAGGCTTCCCGCTGACAACCCCCTCCAATCTTTTGTTTCTTAGTAGTGTCTCATTTATCATAGCAACAAATAGGCCATGCATTTGGCAGGTGAGATAAAGATAGATAGAATATGTCTCTGGGAGATGTATTACTGAAATAACTATTATGACAATGTCTAATAAAGGTATGTATATATATATATATATATATATATATATATATATATATATATATATATATATATATATATATTTTTTTTATTTTTTTATTTATTTTTTTACTTACTTATTTGTTGAATTTCAAAAAAGGACCTGATTTCACTTGGTCAAAAGTACTACAGGACTAGCAAAATCCATCACAGATATAAAATAAACAAAATTTAACTTTATGGAGAAAACATTGTAGGTTCCTGGCCATCTTATTATTAAACACAAATAAACCCCTTTTCTGTGCATTTTTTGTTTTGGCCATGAAAAATGAACAGACATTTTTAAACCTGTTATTTGTTTTATAGTTGCATCATAGGTTTATGATAAATACAATATTTTTATTTCTGGACAGTGAGCAGGACTTTTAAATTTTCTCAAGATGTTGCTAAATTCTTCAGTAGTTTGCAGGAAGTCATTGTTTTGTATGTTCTTGATATGCATCTTTACATCCTCAGTAAATGTTAAAAGTCATTAAACAGTCACTGCTTGCTTTACTCTGTATATAATCTATGAAGCTCGAATTTAAATGTGTGTCTAGATAAATTAATTTAGGTACTGTATTTTCATGACTATAAGGCGCATATAAACGTCTTTTTTTTCCTCAAAATGTGCGGCGCGCCCTATAGTGCGGTGCGCCCTATGTGTTACTGCGGACGTTGTTGAGACCGCCATGAGAACGTTAAAGGGGGAAGTGTGGGCGTGGATTGTGTATAAAAGAACAGGTATGTGCTTTATGCAGAACATTGTTGTCATAACAACCCTGAAAATGGCAAAGAGACACGCCTATGAGTGCAATTTTTCCATCCGGACCAGGAATACAGTTGCTCAGCCACATCCGGGAGATTATAATGAAAAGCTGGCGAGCTTCCACTCCTACTGCAGGAAACACATCGCCGACAAACGCATCCAGCCAAGCCACATCATCAACATCCACGAGGTGCCACTCACTTTCAACATCCCGGTGAATCAAACGGTGGAGAAGAAGGGGACCAGCACGGTAGCGATACACACAACGGGGTATGAAAAGGCGTTGTTTACTGTCGTGCTTGGCTGCCACGCAAATGGAGAGAAACTGCCGCCTATGGAGATTTTTAAGCGAAAGACGGTGGTTTTTTCCACGCATCACCATTGCTGTTAATCTGTGACTCCATGCGTGCCCATCTCACAGCCGATGTGAAAAAAAGGTGAAACAAATGAACGCTGTGCTCGCTGTTATTCTGTGAGGTCTGACAAAGGAACTTCAACCGCTCGACATCGGTGTGAACCGGCCGTTCAAAGTAAGGCTGCGAGCGGCGTGGGAGCGATGGATGACCGACAGAGACCACAGTTTCACGAAAAGTGGAAGGCAGCGCGGGGCAAGTTACGCCACAGTTTGCGGATGGATTGTTGATGCTTGGGCTAACGTGTCTGCTGGCACTGTTGTTCGAGCTTTCGCAAAAGCCGGCATAATTTCCGAGGAGCCGCCTAGAACGGAAAGTGACTCTGACAGCGAAGAAGGGGAAATTGGCATGTCTGATTTAGCGCAGCTGTTTAATTCAGAAACAGAGGATGATGGCTTTGATGGGTTTGATTAATACTTTGTAATAAATACATGAATAAAGCACAATCGTAATCAGTTTTGCTCCCGCTCTATTTTTAAATACGCAGTAGAGGTATTTAAACGTAGTGGTGGATATGTACCTGTATATAAAACCCGCGCCCTATAGTCCGGTGCGCCTTATGTGTGTGTTAAATACAGTAATGGGACACATAACTGAGACTGCGCCTTTTAGTACAGTGCGCCTTATGGTCGTGAAAATACGTTAGTTTGCATTTAAAATATATCTTCCTTTTCAATTTTATTTATGCAACATTTTTCAAAGTATTGATGGTAGTGGTAACAGTACTACAGTAGTGTACTAAATATTTTGCAAAGTATGAAATTATATAAGACAAACCAGTGATTAAGCTTAGACCTAAAAGCTCATCCTGAAGTCAATCTCAAGTTGTGTTTCATTACAAATCTGCGCAAAATTAAGATTTATCTACTAATTTTTCCTACAACTAATTTTTGAAAGCAACATGGCAGCAGCGTATGTAAACATAAGATAAATTCATATTATGTATTTAAGCCACAGCTCTAGTGGGCATCATCATCCTCCAACTACTACAGGTCTTTTTTTTTTTTCCTTGTCTTTTTACAAGGCAGTAAGATCCATGTGCGGATCACGTGACTCTTGTTGTACAAAAGTGTTTCCATTGCAGTTTTGTGAAATATAACAATTTCCATGTGACCGAAAAAGCCACCTCATTGAAGCGGAAAAAAGTTTCATTGAAAAACGTGAGTTGTTTTGAAATTGCAGTGTTTCCCTTTAGCAAATTTATTTTGGTTATTACATTTTGCACAGTCCGACGGTTAGTGGAAACACATCTTGAGATCAAAGTATTACAAGATAAGGGTAGAAAAAACTGGGACTTTAAAATACTCTTATTACACTTCGGACAGAGCTTGACTCTTGAAAGTGAGACAAAGTATCATACCTATGGTGACAAACGCCTAATAGGCAGTAGTGTCCTTTGTCCCAAAGTACTGTATGCCATTCTTACATAACAGCCTATGAGAAAAGTCATTGTATTTTTCTAGTGGTTCTACTTAAAATGTATTTAAAATTTAGGTGTTCAATCTAACATAAACATCTTATTTTAATCAAATGTTCATCTTAAGCTAAAAATGACAAAGGCAGAGACAATGGGAAAGTAAAAACAAATGGTAGGTTTAAAGCTGTGACAATAGGATATGGTTGATAGTGAGTACAGAGACTTCCAGCAGCTCAACCCCTTCCAGGAGTAGCAATTATTGAATGGTGCTCAGCACCATTCCACCACAGACATACAAATAGCTCACCACTAGTCACAGCAATACTCAACCAGCATAAATGGTGAATGTCAATTTTGGTCTTTTGAATCCTCTAAAAAAATATTGTCTCAAACTGCTTCAGTTTGTCTGTGTACAGGCATGCTAGGATGTGGGGCTTTTGTTTAGTTAATCACCTGCTCCACAGTGTTGAATCAACCAGGCATTGGTGATCTGGGCATTACACAGGAGTTTGTGCTCAGTGTGGAGCAGTTGTACTTATTTGGCAAGCGATTAACTGCTAGATAATTGTTGAGCTTATCCTGCATTGTACAATACTGATGTTATCCTAAACTACTTATTGTCAAGTCAACATTGTTTGAATGTTGTGATAAACACGCATGGTTTGTAACACAAAAGGAAACATTCTGAGCTATAAAAGCAAGAGAATATGGAATGATACATCTATTAATTACAGACTGTGAAGGTTTATGATAGGAAAGAGCAAGATAATGGCATCACTCTACTCTGAAAATGGTGTCCTTCATTTCTGGGAAGTCACTACTCTGAAGGTCTACAAGAATTGGATTTCATTTTAACAGAACGTAAAAGAATAGCAGAACCGGTTTTATTTCTGAAGCAATGAGATGGACCTAAAAACTTTTTTTTCTGTTATTATTTACATTGATGTTAAGGTAAAAGCAGGAAAAAGGGTTTTATATCTTATTGTCTTTTTTAATTTAACCCAACAAAATGAAAAGCAGGTCTCAGCCTGCCAAATCACCTCTTGATAATGCCTCTCCTTTGGAGGCTTTAATAGAGCTGTGCAATTAAATGACACTTATTGGTGAGCTAAGGATAGTTTCTATTTTCATTATATCACTTTGAGTCAAGCATATCCTTTAGCAATCTAATTACAGTGCCTATCAAAGCTGTTGCCTAATCAGGGCAATTTTTCCTACTTCAATGTAAAATTCTGTCTGCAGATGTGAAGAAAAATTGCATGTTTGACCTTGCATTGTCAGATCTCTCCTTTTTTATTTGATCATTTAGTTTGTTCATCTCCTTTTAATCTTAATCTTAGAAGGACAGGAATGAGCTCTGTGAGTTGTCATGTCACTTAAACTTGTTATGGAAAATTCAGTTAATACAAAAAACAAGAATATTAAAAGTTGAAATAACCCAACACTAAATACTGTCTTTGTGGAACCACATAGAAGATGGCTAATTCTTGATTTTCTCCATTACATTATGACTTCTGTTGCACATAGCAAGATTAATCAAACTGACAAGTACAAGAAATCAATATCAATAAGGAAAAAGGATATGGTGTATAATGATACATTTTCAGGGACTGCTCAGTCTGTCAATAGTTTTATTTGGACTGTATTAAGTGGCACATTTCTCCTAACCCTGAGAGATTAAATAGAAGAGAAAGTTCACATACGGCCTAACAACAAAATCAGACAATGACCAGACTGGACTAGACTTGAGGCATCGACTAGACACGATGCCGAGGTGTGATGACAGCTGGTAAAATCCTGGCTCTTTTTTCAAATTCAAATATAATTTATGCAGAAAAACCCTTTGACTGCAGGTTGCAGAGCACAAAGAAGATTCATAAAATTTATTATTCCCTGTGCTGAAACATATACAGTATGTTGTGCTAGCGTCTGTTAGCTTAAAGGTATAGAGGAGGGTGTTTTATTTCCGGGTGGATCATCTAAATAAATGGTCCTCATAATTGCCAATCATTCTGGTGATATGTTTACGTAAGGCCATACTACACGTGTGTCCCGTTAGCCATCTTTTTCTGCGAATGTGCACTTCCAGGTGTTTATGTGGAGTGAGATATGGTTTCAGACAGTCATTTAAACCCAACTTTCTCACCACAGTTCTTAGAAAATGGCAGAGAGTCGTAAGAGGAAAAAGTTTCTACGAAGTGTATGTGAAGAAAAGAAAGGCCTCAGAAGAACCAGATATATCCTGGAATGCTTTACATGGAGAGCTCTCCTCACAAAGAATTGTGAGGAGCTGCTGTCACAGCGGCTCACTGTCGCCATAGGCTGTCGCTACCCAACAGCGGTAACTAATAACAAAGAAGGCGCAGGCACTGTGCAGTGGAGGAGGAGTTAAGTGACCAACCCGGAGCAAAATGCAGTGATTATCTGTCCAAACAGCAAGGTAACTGAGTTTGCTATAAAGTCCACTAAATGGCCCTGCTCTATATAGTGATTGAGGGATTTAGGGCAGACGTTCAGGCACAGTAAGCTTGTATGAGCTATGAGAACAGCAACTTTTAAACAGCGTGCACGAGGAGAAATGGGCTTGTGTGTGCTCTTGCACACATTTAATAGACGTTCTCTCTTGGAAGCGGGAAAATCGTTGTGGATGTGAATTTCTTTTTAAAGTGGAGAGGGCAGGTCTTTTTAAAAAATAAATGAAAATCCTCCACAATACATTTAAGCCATTTTCCTCTCTTTAGAAAACAGTGGACTATCTATCCATCCATCCATTTTCCGTCACGCTTATCCCTGCTGGGGTTGTGAGGGGTGCTGGTGCCTATCTTCAGCTATCAATGGGCGAGAGGTGAGGTACACCGTGGACAGATCGCCAGTTTACCGCAGGATAACACAGAGACAAACAGGACAAACAACCATTCACGCACACACTCACACCTAAGAAGAATTTAGAGAAGACAAGTGTACCAATGGTCATTCTTGTGCCTGAACATGGCATTCATTATGGAAAATCCATGACTTGCACAGAAGCTCGATAATGAAACACCACTCTGGTTCAGAGCTGGGGGTCCGTTCCTGACCCATCACCCAGAACCTGTATACCTTGCGAGAGCCTACCTGGAATCAGTAAAACCCCTACACCAATTTGAAGTGGTAGTTAAATTGTGTTCTAGTCAAAAATTCTTAATTGATCCTAAAAAGAAGGTAAATGTTGTAGTAACTCATAGGGATATTTTGAGTGACTTGCTGTAGATGTTTTGGCTGTATGCAAAAATAATCCTCTGTCTTGCACCAGATCAAAGTAAGCCTTTGACTAAGACACTATTTCGTGCTTAACATTCTTTTGAAGAGGATGCTCATGGTAGTCCAATATTCTTCCTTATGAAATCAGCTCCAGAAGTTCTAGAGGAGTTCCTAGAACAGATCAAAGTTTCCTAAAGAAGCACAGGCTGCCCTGTCCCTTCTTGTTCGCAGCTTTACAGTTGTGTCTCCAATCGAGGCTGATCAGATGAACATTACGGTTTTTATATTCTTCCAACTCCTCATCTTCTTCTTTCATGATGTTAACAGCATTTGGCTTGTTCCTTGTTCCATGCTTTCTTGTTTTCTCATATCTTGATTTTAAAATTCTTCGGTATATCCCTTAATAATTTTGCTTCCCTTCTTGAAGGCTCTGCTTCTCTTGCACTGCAATTCTTTTAGATGACTAATGATCTAGGGTTTTTACTGGGGAAGCATTTCACTGTTCAAAGTGTTATCGACACTGAAGTTTACTTAGTCAGTCACACACCTAGTAATCGCACAGATGTTCTCTCTATGTGGTTAAGAGTGCATCCCAGTCTGTAGCCACAAAACTACACTCCTACATCATGCAGTCTGCTGGTCATTTGTTTCACCTCTTCGCTTCAACCTTTTTGTTAAATCTATGTCCATTTCTATCGTCACAAAACCTAGCAGTGAGATATTTGAGTCAGGGATACGATCTTGCTGCCATGTTTCAGTAAAACACATAATACTGCTTTTTAAATTTTCTGGCTGGGTCCTTGATAGGATTTCGAGTTTTTCCAACTGGTAATATTGCACCTTGCCAATAATGATTTAAAGAGATATTTGTATTTTCTCCTTTCTCTCGTCTCCTTGCCTCTGCTCTGCATTCCCTGTTCCGCCTTTTCTACTTACTGTAGCTGGGACTTGCAGAAACAGTTAAAGTATTCTTACAGCTTTTGAGATGCTAATGAGCTGCTGATGGGAGTGTTGTTTCAGATAAGAATATAATGTCCAAGAATAAAAAAGACATTGAAAAAATAATTTCAGAGGCAGAGCATCATACACCAGAGGTAAAAATATTCAGAAATCAAGTTGGCAGAGTTATTCTCACATGCAGACACTTTGAATAGCGTAATCCTAGAATGTTTAAAAGGTCAGGGTGCAATAATCCAGTGCACATACTTATTAAATTTTACAAGTCTGAATCTATTTTAACAATGTGTGTAGAAAAGCTTTTAAGCATATCTTACAAATTTTGTGTAGTAAGCACAAGGGTTTCCAAACACGTAATAGTTGCCTTCTTCAACTATTCCAAAGTGATTTTTTATTACAGTACCCAACAGTTTCCAAGCATTAATCAGCACCTTACCTTCATTATTTTTCCACATACATTATTGTAATGCATACAGTATGTGCTACTAGCTGCAAAATGACTGATTTTATATACAGTAAACGTTAGGAAAAGCTCTGGTTTCTTTATACTATACCAATAATATTTGTACATTATTTAAAAAGTGGACTTATGCTAAGAAATTAAACATCTTAACGAACTTTTAGATTTTTACTAAAAGAGAAGTAATATATATATCCAAATCTTCTTATGTGGCCTAAAAAAGAATCTTGCAAATACTGTGACAGCTTAAATTCAAAATTAGATTCAGAATCTTATTACCAATTGACAGAGATGGCAAAAGTACTCAGTTTTCGTACTTGAGTAAAAGTACAGATACTTGTGTTAAAAAATACTCTGATGAGGTGTTAAACATAGACAAGAAAATGTACAATTGACATAAATAAATATTGGAATATAAAAATGTTGAATATACAAATTGAACTTGTATATCAAGTGCTCCATGGCAGTTATTATCAGTGTTGGAAACCTATCTTAAAAAAAGTGATGAGTTATAGTTACTAATTACCTGTCCAAAAACAATTGAGTTAGTAACTCAGTTACTGCTCAATTAAAGTAACTCGTTACTAGCCAAAGTAACTATGTGGTTGATGCTCTATGCTGCATCCTGCCCTTGTCCATGGTGGTGGCAGAAGGGTAACAGATGGTGATTGGGGAGGACAGGACAAATGTAATGATGTTGGAGTAGAAGTCGAGTATCATAGTCTTTAGCATGCTAAACTTCTTAAGTTGCCACAAGAACTACTGTACATCTTCTGCTATGCCTCATGGTTAAGCAGGTGTTGTTCAGCTCCCACTTGCGGTCCTGAGCAGTGGTTGTGCTCAGATGACCAATCTGCCAACTGTAGGCAGAACTAAGCCCTATGACATTAGCCCAATTAGGGTGGTGTCATCTGCAAACAATAGAAGCTTACAAACTAGTGACTGCTGGTGCAACTGTTGGTGTACAGGGTGAAGAGCAGCAGGGAAAGACCATAGTCTTGAGTGGAAAAGGTACTAATGCTTCTGGAGTCAGAGATCTGTTTTACCATTTTCAAATTCTCTTTCCTGTCTATCAGGAAATCTGTGAACCAAGTGCAGGTGGAGTCAGGCAAATTCTGTTCACTTGTGTGTATGGCACTAATTCACAAGAATTCATCAAAAGGAATTTAATGAGTCAAATAAAAAAAAAGATACTGACAGGTAAAATTGGTTAACATTAGTTAACAAAGATTTCTATCTGAGGAAACCTAGCAGATTCCATTGAGTCATTGAATGCGGAAGTCCCTCCTCCTGGATGAGCAAATGGCAGCAGTGGACAGTCTCTTGTATTCTGTGATTGACTTTGCAGTAATCAGTCATACCGAGCAGGGCTCTAGCATGAATTGAGAGGAAATATCCCTTTCAACAGGAAGAAACCTCAAGCAGAACCAGGCTCTGTGTAAACGGCCTTCTGCAACAACGGAATGAGATTTCAAAAGAGAGAGCAGACACAAAAAGAACACAGAAACTTGATCCAAAAATACTTTCTGTCAGAAAGATAATGATTGATTGGCCCCATAGATGGTCTTGTAGTCTTGTAAAAACAAAAACACACATGAGCTCACACGTGGATTTCAGGTCAAATAAAGAGGTAAACACTGGTGACAAAAAGTCATACCTCCAAAAGAAGCAGAAATAGGCTACTGGTAGCCTAAACTAGCAGCCTAAACTTGTCTTTACTAGTTAAGGCTACTGGTTGAAAACGAAACCAGACACAGAGACTCTATTGTCTGAACCGTATTGAAGTGTTTTGCAATGTTAAGAATGGTAAAGAAAGTAAGTGACTATATTTTGTTTCTGTGTTTTATTGGATGAAGGGCTGTTGTATTTTACAAAATAGATGTCATCATGAAAAAAATGGTTTATAGAAATATCTCAAGACATTACAAGGAAGTTAAGTCTTGGGTACAAATTGGTGTACCAAACTGACTGAGAATCTTGCTTTTTGACCTTCTTTTTCTGTGCTTGTTTTGCAGTGTTGAGCTGGACTTTAAACAACAGGAGGATAAGCTACAGCCCTTAATGAAGAGACTTTGCCCCATGGACAACCAACAGTACCCCGCTCTGCCTTATCCCAATGAAGTGTTCACTTCCACCCCAAAACGCAAGTCAAAGTCAGAGTCCAAGAAGCATGCACGCTGGAAACTTTGGTTCCTTTGAATAAAACATGAAGCCTTTGAAAAAAGCCATCCCTTGGGCACATAACAAACCCCAGTTTCTCTTGAAGCTGTTAAAAGAATATTAAGAAGATAGGCCAATGACCAGTATGAAAGGACGCCATCCTACACCTGTTGATATGAAGCTTTAAACTGAGACAATAAGGTCACTTGGTGGACAGCAGAGACATAAATATTTTACATTCAGTTTAATCTTTTCTGGCACATTCCCTGGACTGGATCGACATCTTAAAACTCTTGGTAAGCCATGATACACTTTTTGCATTGTTATCTTTAAATATAAAGCTATTCATATTAAAATTAATCTTTTTGAACTTCCATTCCTTGCTATATACTTTCCCTGTTTTCCTCTTAGAGCATATTTTTTGGCATTAAGTGGAGGAGTCATGCCAAGGGTCTTGCTTGAAGGAAGCTGTAATCATTGAATGGACATCAGCCCCACTTCCAGTAAAGCACAAATATTTAAATAAGGAAAGACACATTAAAAGACTGCGTCAGTACAGTATTTGCCAATATGTAAGCACTGTTATTGGATCCCTCTACTATCCTCTTCCTTTCTGCCATATTTGTAAACATGCTGCTCGCTTTTTCTCCCTGGCTGAATGTCTACTTGAAATAGTCAGCACATGCTTACCTCCATGTCTTTTAAACTATGTCCTTAGGCTTTTCTTTCCTCCCCCGTGTTATTACTGTAACTTTATGTGCAGGCAACTAACCAGCCAGCCTCACCGATCCAGTTGTTATCATTACTGATCTGACTTTTAAAGTTCTAGATTTTAAAAGTTCCAGATCTATATTTTTAAATAAAAAATGTTTTTTAACAAAGTACTGTGAAATCCTACAGCCTAACACTTGTATATCTTTGGAAAGAAAAAAAATGTAATATTTAAAGATATAGTACATATAATCCTCTTGGGAAAGTTTGATCTTATTTTTTATCAGCATGGATGATGTTTTTTCAATTTCTGCTGTATTTTCTATGAAAGAATAAATTATTGTTTTTTGTTATTGTTATTATTATTATTATTATTATTGCTTATTATTATTATTATTATTATTATTATTATTATTATTATTATTATTATTATTATTATTATTATTATTATTATTATCGTGTATAATTAATTCAAAGGTTAAGGATATTTTGATATGTATTCCTTAGTCAACTTAGAGTCTGCTTTGGATCTCTCTGACTCAACCTGTTCAATTGAAGTAGCAAAACTAGTGTTGTTTAATGTCCGTATAATGCTTCCAGAGATGTGTCATTGATCTACCTTGTCATTGTGCTGCAAGCCCCATTAGGCCACTCTGCTTATTTAGGGAGCACTTATAAACAAATGTGCGCTGAACTTGCAACACAAGTGGAAGGGCTCTATGTACAAAGCAAAAATAATACCATTGTAATCTATGAAGGAAAAATACATTTTAGCCACCAGCTTTCGTAAAATACGTGAAGAAAAAACTCAATATGTAGCAGTGACATGAACTTGTTGAGATGATGGCATTTATTTATATTTTGGTTTAATTTAATTTAAGAACATATTTTCAGACACATTTAAAATGTCTGAAAAAAATGTTTCTTCTCATGACACAACTTAGAACAGCTGTCATATTTATTCTCACCCCATATAGAGATGTAGAAACATCTTAAACCTAAAAAATTCAAGTAGAAAATATACATTTAAGTAAAAAAAATATACATCTTTTCACACATCTCCACTAGTTCTGTAAAGTCTCCACAATTTTTACTCGTATACTTTGATGGGATTGTATATGAACTTTTGAAATGCCTGTAAAAATTATTACCTCTGATTCAGCTTAGGCATAGCTGTTTGAAAACTGAAATGTTGAAGACATGTTTTTCCTCAACCTCTCCTTCACAGATTTAGCATTGAAGCAATTTAGAAAAGAATCACAGAAGTGCTTGTCATGTGGATTGCTTCTTGCAACACAGAGCTCCTTCATTCATCAACCAGTGTGTTGGTGAAGAGCTTTACCGTGAAAAACTGCAATTCAGCATCCAAGTGCAATATAATGGTTTTTCTACTGTTTCTTAAAAATAATTAAAACATTTCACTAGGACAGTGTTGCATTGTGCTGTTGTCACTTCTAAATTCATGTCTGTCTTTTTACCCTGAATCGGTGTTCTGAGTGCATCTTATTTGGGTCATTGTTCCATATTGCCATGTCTGCCTTATGAAAGAAGAATTCTCAGTATGAAATTGTTTCTCAAAGAAAATACTGATTCCATGTAGGGGAATCTTGGACACAATATATTTTGATGCATTCTTGCTTCTCAGGTAAAGTCTTAACTGACTTACAAGCGAAAAATAAGGGGTATTTTCTTAAAGACAACTACAGTACAGTATAGGAATGTAGGCAGATGGTTTAAGACGTGATAAAACAAACACTGAGACATCCAAATGCACTTTTGGGGAGCACTCTGGGGGCTTTTTCATTCAAATATTTGATAATATGACTGCAAACAAGCCTAACAAAATGGCATGTGAGTCTTTTAGGACTAAAAGAGTCTGCCAGAAAAACCTATTCATTTAGCTGTGTCCCTGGAAAAGTAATTATGGACTACCTATTTACTCTAGAAGTAATGACAATTGGACTTGTACTGCCTAACTTACTGGCACATTTTCTGTAACTTTGCATTGAAATAATTTACATTTATTTTAGCATACACTGTAGTTTTACAATCTATTGAGCAGAACTGCATTTTTATACAAATATGACCTTGTCAAAACATGTATACCTCAACAAAATTAGTGGAAAAGACACTGAACACCAGTGGTCTCACACCAGGGACCTAAGATCGCCACAAGGACAAAAGTCATGTGGCTTGCCATGACCAACTGTCCTAAATGGACAGTCTGCAAAGGTTTGCATGACAGCATTTGCATCATTTTTTTCTAAAGCTTTTATTATCATTACACTGTCAAAAGTACAGGGCAACGAAATTAAATCTCTGCATTTAACCTGTTCTCTTGGGGTGCAGTGGGCTGACATCGGCAGTGCCCGAAGAGCAGTGTGGGGTTAAGGGTCTTTGCTCATGGGCCCAGAGTGGCAGTCTGTGGGTGTGGGGTCTGAACTCAGAAACTCAGGATTAAAAAATCTAAGCCCTAACCACTAAGTGTGTCCCATGCTGTAGTAAAAAGATGTATCATAGTAGGTACCAGAAAGTACTCTAGTTAAAGGGGGACACCGTTTTATTTTACATTGGCCCCTTGATTTTACATTATTACATCATGTGCCACTCACCCATATTAGTTTTGTGTCATTTGGAGTTTTCCTGAAGATATTCGGTTTTGTAATCCAAGTAACATCTTCCTATGGGCAACGAGTTGAAGGCACAAACTAAACTGTTCATAATTTGTTCTTTATGGTACGCCAGCATTGATAACCTCAGCGTTCCACCGAATGACGGAGTGCCCTACTTACAGCTTCTCCTCTGTGCGCTGACTGCAGCCCTGTTCAATGCAGCCTTTTGCGGCGCAAGCTTGGAAAAAGCATCCGCCTTACATGATGCGAGTTCATCATTAAGGAGAGGAAGAAAAGGGGAAGCAGAGAGGACGCTGGCGTTGGCTGTTGGCCGCTTCTCTGCAAATCCGTCAAAATCTGTCCTTCTCTGCAAAATCCATCCTACTGTACCGTATTCTGGGAACTCAGTTTCTACAGTAAGTGACAGATTATTTTGTAGTACACACCGAGTTTGTGTGGTACCCTGCACTTACCTGTCACTACGCTTGACACTGCTTGCTAAGTGAATCGTCCTTTTCTCTGGGCTTCAAATCCCCCAATCCTGCTGCTTCCTTTTTGTTTCCCTCAAACTGGATTATTCCTAAGGAGATGTCTGGTGCTTCATGCCCTCCCTGGATTATCTCTGCATGTCGGCTTGTTAGCCCGTTGGCAACTTGTTTGGGTTGGCTACGCTAACAGAGTTAGCCAGAGCTACTCTTCTATTTCAGAGTCCTATCAGCACCATCAGTCTTCATAAATCTTCCAGTGCCTCCGCCTTCCAGCGGAGGTCTGTGAATGGAACACCACCTCTGTTGAAGCTGTGGATCATCCCTCTGGGTATGGCTTTTTTCCACCGCTGCTCAGCTGGATCCTGGCTAACTGTTAGCACCGGCATGCCATCACGCCACTTGTTGCCCATCGACACCACGATACAACCGCTTCGGATTCTCAACATTAACAGAGCTCCACTGGATCTTCCACGTCGACCCCGTTACATCCACCGGGGATCCGAGCGCTGCTTTGTCATGTCCAAACGCGGTGACCACAGCTCCATCGCATCCTTCTGGTCAGCATCATGTCCTGTCGTGCAACAGGTACGTCACCATCTGCATCATCTGAGCGTCGCTATGCCTAGCTCAGATATGGCTGAGTGGGAACGGCGAACTGGAAGACCTGGAGAGAATTACAGTGTTCTCCGCACTCTACATAAACTGGACTCCAATTCCCACATCACACTGGAACAGCTTAATGTGCAGTCACTGTCAAATAAATCCGGATTCATCCACGATCACATTCTGGAAAAAGAAATAGACATTCTCTGCCTCACAGAGACATGGCAACAGCTGGATGTCTACAGCTTCCTCAATGAGGCCTGCCCACAAGGGTACTCATACCTGGACAAAGCCCGCACAACTGGGCGGGGTGGGGGCCTTGCTGTTTTATATCGCAGCTACTTTGCAGTGTCCCTCCTGTCTGTACCCGGTGCTTCCTCCTTTGAAAGCCTTGTTTTCAAATGCAATAATCCTTTCTCTGCTACAGTAGCTGTCATATATCGCCCCCCTAAACCACAACCAACTTTCATTTCTGACATTCATCAGTTCCTAATCTCTCTCTGCACTGCACACTCAAATATTCTTATTATTGGCGATCTCAATATACACATGGACTCACACACTTCCCGTCTAGCTGCCGAATTCAAACAGGTTTCGAACTGTCTAAATCTTCAACAGCTCACAGATGGCCCCACCCACAGCAGAGGGCATACTCTGGATCTTGTCTTAACTGACTCCCTTCCACTCACCAGCCTAAACATATATGATGTTGGTGTCTCAGATCACCTGGCAGTTATGTTTAGACTCCCCATAACCTTTTTCACTAAACCAAAACGCCATATCACTTTCAGAAACATCAAAAACATTGATTCCTCATCCTTCAGCTCACATCTTCAGCATCTTTCCCCCTCTCCACTCTCATCAGTCGGTGACTTAATGGACTTTTAAAACACAAGCCTCAACTCCATCCTGGATACTCATGCTCCTGTAATAACCCGGACTGTCACATTCACATGTTCCACTCCCGGTTTACCAAAGAGCTAAGGCAAAT
>NW_015150886.1:499081-505075 GCF_000732505.1 Cyprinodon variegatus
TTTATTGTTGAGTAACTGATAGCTTAGCTCACTACAATGAACAAGTAGCTTGCCCAACACTGGTTATCAGGTATCAAACTTGTGCATACCCTTGTTCTAATGCTTGTTTTATGTGGAGTAAAAACATTAGAATTTAATAATTGAAACTTCTGCCTTGAAAAGTTAGTTTAGTAGTTTAACTAGTTCATAAGGTTTTAGGAAGCTATCATGGGTTTTAGTTCCTTTATCTATTGTAGAAAGATTTAATGCAACCCTGAACTTGTTGGAAAAGTAAATAAGTCAGAGTCTTTATTTACATCATCTGCATCCCAGGTCTGATCTTTGTTTAAAAATTATCCCAGCACTACTGAATACCTGATGAGTTAAATCAGCTGAAAAGACAGATTGATACATGAGTATTACCAGCTTGTAATAATTACTTAACCTCCACAATTCAGAAGATTTAATCCTTTCTCAACAAGCTCTTGCGAATATTATACCACAAGTAATGCAAGTATTAGTAATGATGTTAAATATTTGCAAATATTCTTCAAAAAATTCAACAGCAACCATTTTAATGTGACAATTATTCTGCGCACTTCCAGTGAAAAACACATTTATTAGAGGACAACATTTAAAAAATAAAAGGCAGCAATAACCAAATGGGTGGGAAGAGTACTTTTTCTGAATTAATTATGTATGATCTGTTTAAAATTAAATAAAGTATAACTGTGGTAAAACAGCTTTCTGTTAGGATTTTAGCTAAAGTCATATTTTGAAAGGTTACTAAGACTCAAAATACTGTACAAAGGTATCAGTCAAAGACAGATTGCATAAAAATTCACAGCATTATATCTACATTTTATTAACCAATACCATAACAAATTAGGGAACTTACACAAGCTGACCAAATCTCCCTGTCTATTAAAATAAAGCGCTAATGTGTGACAAGGGAGGATGCAAGGAGGCCAAAAGCAACAGTTCAAGAGGTGATGAAAACTGTGAAAGATCTTTTGTTTTTGCAAGAACAGTTTGTTGTATTTTCATCTCTGTCTGGAGTAAGGATTGCAAATCAAAATGTCTTTCTTCTGAGGAAATCATCAAGGCTTTCCGAACCCCTGCTAATGTAGTGGAAGATTGTGTTATTATCCAAAAAGAAAAGAGATTTTTGGACTCTGTCCTAAAGGTATCCTGGGCAAAGAATAAACACAGCACAACCGAGGACCTATTTTAGCAGCATCATGCCGATGGTTTACTTTTCTTCAGATGGAACTATGGCACTGAATTTTGCAAGATGTATATCACAGGATTTTAAAATTTTGAAAGCCTCTGCATATAAAATGTCATGATTTTCACCACTGATTTCCACTAGAGATTTTCCTCTAGAGAACCTATTGTCATATTGATGTTAACTGTAACATTGTGTCTACTTTGTAAGTCACTTTGAAAAAAAAGCGCCTGCTAAATGCATAAACATAATTTTAAAAAATCTGATCAAGGCTAGAAACCAGAGTCTCAAAGATTTTTTTAAATAATCAAATTAGAAAAAAGTCACAATAGAAAACATTTACTGCCTAAATGTCTGTGCTGTCACAGCACTTGATCATAAATATGTTCAAGTGACAACAAATTAGAAGGCTGTTTATTAAGAATTAATTAATCTGCTTTCAAATCAGAATTTAATTCATGAGGCTCTCTAAGGTTTATATTAAGTACATTGCAAAGGATAAGCTTTGAGAAAATAACAGCCCAAGTTAAGCGCAAGCAATAAAAAAATGCTCTGTTTTAATGTGGTCATACCACTGGGATGACGTTGATGCTGTTTTTCAAGCTTACAGTTGCTAAATGAGAAGTTCAGCTGTTTAGTTCCTCTTCTTGAAATTTATAACAGTTACCTCTGATGCTCCAAACGTCCATCTGTATTGCAGTGCATGAAGAGTTCACTGAGGCAAGAATTGACAAATATAACTGTCACATTTGAAAATTCCTGCAGATACTTGCAAATATATATTTTTGATAATTTTCTTCATAAATACAATTTATAAAAATAGTTTTTTATTGTCTATATTTTATTTTGCAGCATTCCATTCATGTTTCTCTTGATGTTTTGGTCTTTCTAAGATCAGTGCTCTTTGGGTGGTGTTACGAACACTCTTGAGGAAGACCATGAGATTAGAGCCACCAGTTCCAGTGCTGTTGAGGGCAGTACCTACCCCTCTGAGAGGGCAGCCCATGGATCTGGCATGGTTACCAGGTACAATGACATACTTGGCCACAGTATTTAGGTGATAGCTTCGTAAATCCACCAGTGCAGAGACACAGGAGTTGTAGGCCTGGCACAGGTCAGAGCTGGAGCAGGTCGTAATGAAATCTCGTAGCGACGGACAGACAGACAGAGTTTCAATCAGCTGACGGTGTGCAGGGGGCATGTAATCTCTCATGCGTGTCAGGAAGGCTCCTAGACAGGACAATCAATGAAAACAACACAGAGGAAACAGAAAGAATAAAGATAACAGCCTCTCCGGGACACATTCCTTACCTGGGAGATATTCAGGCTTCACAGATTAATGAAAAGCATCTAATCAGGTTAAAGTAGATTTAAATGCATCTTTACCTGTCTCACCCTCATGTTGAATGCATAGCAAAGCATCAAAGCACTGAATGGCTGAGCTCTGAGCTGCACTTCCACCTGACAGCAAAATCGGCTCATTGCTAACACCTTCGTACAGCAGACCTCGGGGAAGCATTGGGTTATCTCTCCACCTAAAAAGTATTAAAGATTTTTTAAGTATGGTCAAGATCCAGCTTATTTGTCATGGCATTAGGGTGTTTTTTTATTAAAAGATATAGTGAAGTAAAAGACAGGCACATCAGCTGGACTGAATTAAAGGGTAATAATGGAATGGGTACTAAATGAGGAAAAAATTTAAATTAAATAATTATAACATGAATATTTGGGACACTAGAACAGCTACATAACTCACCCTGAGACAAAAATTCTCAAAGTTCCATGAAATGCGTTTGGCTCCACGTGATCTGCATCGAGCACAAAGCAGGTTATTTTAATTAGCCTCAATTTTGCTACCTTCTTAAAAGGCAAGGCAATTTAAATTATTAAATTCATATTGCGGTAGCTTCAACTGGAAATTACTGTGCATGAGTTGAAAGGTTTCCTTCATCTTCTTCAAAGACTGTGTTACTTTGTTTAGTCCTTTCTGTATGCCGATTAGGTCTGATATTTTCATGGCGTGCATTACCTCCAGGGCCCCCTGGTTGAAGTTGAAAGATTAGAAAATCAACTGCTGAGTTATATGAGAGAAGCGATGCAATTCTAGAAAACAAGTAAATAAAACAAGAAAATAGAAAGCAGATTTTGCATACACATATACAAAAATACAACCATGTGTTTTTTTGGCTGGGAATCAAGCATACAAAATGTATACCCCTTAGATCAATTGGGATTTTAAAGATAAACATACTATTAACTTTTATGACACCATGAAGAAAAAAAAAAAAAAAGAAATGAAAAAAAAAATATCAGAACATTCAAGTTGACCGCGAATAAATAAAAATAAATAAAAGCTGGTTAAAGTGAACAGGAGTCATCATCTACAGTGAAGCAAGTGAATGAGATTTGGTTATGAAGAAGCAGCTCCTAAAGTAAAATGAAAACCCAAATTAACTTTATTTATGGAGACATGTTCTATGATCCGATGAAAACTAAATTTGAAGTTTATTGTCAGCAGATCTGACTCTACATTGAGAGAGAAAAAGGGGAAGCATGCAAGCATTGGAACATCATGCATATATTAAAGTGTGGTTATCTGCATTATAATGTATGAATGTTTGCTGCAAATGGAACTGGAACATTTAAGTTTACATTAGAAGGAATGAACAGCATGTTGACATGCCAAATCAACATCTCAAGATGTTTAACAAAATGTAAACCTTGGACAGGAAATTGCTCTTCTAAAGAGACAGCAAGCCCCAAGCATGCTGGAAAATTACTTAGTTAATGTGGCTTAAAGGGGCATAGTCTCATTATATGACTTTTCAAATGTATATGCCAGTAAAGTAGCTCACTCTGGTTGCATACAACATCTTGTAATAAAGCAACAACATCTTGCTGACCTATAATTTGTTATTTTTATGTTTTACACTTTGCTTTTACTTGTTTTCTATTAAAGTCAAGCCTGTCTATAGATATTAAAAGTTACAACACAACCTGACTGAATGTACAATCTTGCACGTGAATGTGATAGGTAAGCAACAATGTAATGGGGCTAAGCAAGTTAGCACCTGCCAGCAAAGTTGTGAAAATAATAAAGAAAAGTCCAAGATCCAGGTTTAAAAAGCACAATTATTTATTTTTTTATTTTTTATCAAGAGAGGTAAGATGAGATAGCACTTGGAATACACTTTGAACTTAGTGTTCACTGAAGCGGAGGTTTGACAAACAAAAAGATATGACTCAATTATAAGGGGACTACATGTAGGCAAGGCAAAAAATCTGTGTGAGAACAATAAAAGGTCTCTCAACCTGACTAAGTTATATCGGTTCTGTCAAGGTAAGGGAACAGAATTATAATAAAACATTGTGAAAGGATAATGGAAGGAATCTCTAAAAGTTTGATCACCGATATAGCTTTAAATTATATGTTACCAATGCTTTAGTGATGAAATATATCTAAAGTTCTGAATATAAAAAGTCTCCAAAACATTGTCTTAACATTTTCACTTTTACCAAATGGAAATATTTTTGCTCATCCAACAGTAATTAATATACAGAAGAATACGTTTAATCTGGTTTAATGTCAGTTATAGGAGAAAAAAATGAAACCTCAATTTTATACAGTGTATTGAAATATCTGACTTCAATGATGGATGCGTTGTCTAAGGTTTCAAGAGCTATAGGAAAAAAGGTAAGTCAGACAGAAAAACACTGACCTTTATGCCTGTACTGGCAGCCATTTCTACTAGCAATGACACCGTAAAAAATCCCCTGCAACTCTCCCCTCCAGGAAAGGAAAATATCAAGTCCATGTTCCTGTTTTGTGAAAAGAATGTTCAAAATATAATAAATAATGAGCAAACTTAAATCACAAAAACAAGTGTTAGACTTACCCAATCTCCATATCGCGTGGATATGGAGATTGTGAAAACAGGAACTTGTGTTAGACTTACCCAATCTCCATATCCCTAAAAGAAAAGTGAAAGTTTATTGCAATATTTTAGGTGCAAATTTAACAAACCATTTTTAGGACTATCCCAACATGATCGCAAGAAACTACTGGCTTGATATATCTAAGCCTTTTTAGAACATAGTATCAATGTCAGTGTATTTTCATGTGCAGAGTATCTAAACACCAAATCCAAAATCCCTGCAATCCTGAAATAGAAAGTAAAGGGACTTCTTCCTTTGTTGATATCATGCTACCAGCTCAGACTTCCATTCTTAGAAATCAACAGATCACTTTCATTGGATTATCATTTACGATGTTATACAGCACATAACATACATATATATATGTATATACATATATATACATATATATATATTAGGGGTGGAACGGTTCACAAAATCCACGGTTCGGTTCGGTTCACGGTTTCGTGGTCACGGTTTTTGGTTTGGTTCGGTATATGTTTATTGTTACACCAAAAAAAAAAAATTATATAAATTAATGAAAAAATAAAAATTAATAAAATTAATGAAAAAATCCCCCAAAATTAATTAATTGTAATTATTTTTAATGATCCGCAGAAACCATGGTTCATTTCCGCATGTTTTGCTGCTTTGAATTTAATCATCTCTCGCATGGCCTCTACGATCTCCAAGAAACTCAGAGCGAAGCGGACGGGAGCCAAAGCGGAGGCTGTAGGCTTTGCTTTGTGCAGCGCAGTGGAGCGCTGACGGAGTATGTGGGATTTCGGGGTTAGCCTGACATGTTGGTTATGTTGCTGTTAGCATAAACAAAACGTGTTGCACAATGCTTGCACACTGTTGCACTTTTATCC
>NW_015150886.1:505600-528708 GCF_000732505.1 Cyprinodon variegatus
TTTTCTTCTTCAGGAAAACCATCTCCAAAACATTGACTCTGATATTGCTGCAAAAAGGTGAACTGATATTTAATCTAGTTGTATGGATTGAAAACAGAGTCATTAAAATTTCTATTTGTGCAGACAAGGTTCTAGCAATACAGGTCATAAGCTGTTGAAAAGAAAATAAGCAATTCATATGCTATGAAAACTATATCTATTACATCACTTGTGAGTGAGTTAAGTGACATTTTGATGAATCGTAATAATTCACTTTGATGGGTAATGAGGAAGAAAATAAATCTAGTTGGGACATTCCTGATTATTATTGTAAATCATCTAAAAGTACCAATGTAATATTAGAAATGTAAAAAGACATTACTTACCCTGTGGGATCCTTTAATTTCCAGTTGGCTAAAACTGAATCTGCATAGGTCAGGATTGGTGGAAGGCCAAGTCTGCGGGATATTAACCAGTAAGGCCAGGCCAGGGCTTTGGGGAGAATCTGCCAAACAATCATTATTCTAAAGTTCAGTCAAAAAGGTCACTTACAAAACCACATGCTTTTGAGGATCCCAATTAGTCATTTTAGTTGGTTCAGTTGATTCAATCCATACATAGAAATCCAATACGCAGAGTAGGTTGTTCCCATAGCAAAACTCTGACCCTGATTACACCTTTGATTTAATATTGTTTTCTTACTAACTATGGCCTGCAAGTTTTCACATTTACTTTGAATTTGTCACATAAAACCACAAAGTTAAAAAAATATGACATCTTCAATTTGTGTTTCAGTTCTTCATTCTCATTACTTTTTTTATGTTTAAGTCCTTGTCTCAGCTGTCAAATGTATCCCTTTATCCATCTTTATAACTTCTTCTGCTTTCTTTTTCTACAACTGATGATTTTATTTTTATTTTGAGAAGTTAACACGCACAATAATGCATACTGTAACCAACAGTAGATTTAAACATTATTACAAGATAAGGCATTTCACTTTAATATTTACCTCTAATAAATCCCGTTGCACTTGAGAAATTTTGGTTGGGATATAAATGTATAGCTTTCAGCCATGTTTCACCCTCCAATGGCACCAATAAATGAACTGTAGACTTCCCCCTATCTCTCTCATGTGCAGTGGTGCTTTACCTGTGCAGGCTCATGTTGTCCCTCCTGCCATACATATCCCATACTGATGAACCCCAGGGCAAGGTGGGCCAGCCTAAGCTCCCGGTGGTTATTTAAAAGGTGGGGACTCAAAACTGGCATCTGAATGAAGATCATATTAAACTTTATAACTACCTTTTAATGACAGCAAACACTGTATTTATCTTCCCTTTTTCATGTTTTCCATGCACCAAGACAGTGCAGGTTCTGAACTCTAATTAAAACACCTTGCTCTTACCTTATGGACAAGTTCTCGCAGTTTACGAGACTCAATCAATTGTGTCAGGTTATTTGCCAAGTCCAACCACACCCGATAATAATCTGGGAGATGAGTCTGGAAAATGATAAAACTAAAATGAGTTGCTCATTGATTTTCTGTTTTGTTTCTGACTGTGTGTCAAGGATGTTCATTGATTATTAACCCTTCAATCACAGATGATAAGAAGTTTAACAGACATAGAAAAATTAAATACTGTAAGTGAAAATATGCCAACTAAGAGACAGTGATTTACAGAGGGTACAATTCTATAATCAAAGACTAGGCTTTTACTTAGTCTTCAGGAAAGAAGATTATATTATTTTGTGCTGTACAAAAAGATTAAACACTTAGCATAATGGATTAATCACTTTAAGAATGAGCAATACAGTGCCAAACAAAAGTAATCATATCCATGTGAATTTTTTGCAATTTATATCTATGTTTTGTTTATTTTTGTGAGATGATGGACATAATGACAAGCACCTGCTATAATCACAGCTTTAAATCTTTTGTGGTATGTCTCTACCTCCTTAGAGATTCTCGTGAGATTGTGTCATTGAAGGTGGCTTGGATTCAGATTCATTGGTTAGATAGTCTATAGGGCCATATATTGTCAAGTCATGCCAAAGGTTCTCAACTGGATTAAGATCTGGACTTGAAATTAACCAGATCTTGCAACATAAATGTATTTAGTCTAAACCATTTCATTCCAGCTCTAGGGAATTGCTTAGCGTCCTGCTGGAACCTAACCTAACAAGTCTTCTGTAGCCCTTAAAAGTTTTTATCCAGTGTCATCCTGTATTTCTTCTAGTTAGATCAGAATACTTAGTTTTGGTCCCATCTCTCCAGAGCACAGTTTTCCATATGTTTGCTTTGGACCTGGATTGTGACACTTTGTAAAGAAGGCTTATTGGATGCTTCTCTGATCAATGCATTCCTTGCCTGTTAGTTTAGGTGGATTACTTTGTCTCAAAAGGCTGAAGTGTATGCTGACAGTTATAAAGAATAAACTCTTTTTACTATTCTGGGGAACTTTTAAGACTTTTTACCTTCAAATTGTTTAGAGGAATCAGAATAACTGAAATTGCAAACGTAACGTTTAAATAATAAAGCATGTTTTAAACTATGCCTTACTCGGTGCTGGTGTGTATAAAATATCAAGATGGTGCACTGAAGTCTGCGGTTGTTATTTGAAAAACATGGAATGAAACTTTAATGAGACACTGTTACTTCTTTTAGAACAGCAATGTCCAAATTTGTCACTTCTAATAAACTTATTTTTATGCATTACTGGACAGGCCTAGTCATGTGAAAGGTTCAACAGACATTAGGAGCAATAGGCCTCCATCAGATCAATAACCTTCTTTAACATTTCACAAGAACAGGGAAACTTATCTGTTCCGTCTGCAGGGTTTACACGTGCTGCTAACCAAGCACTTAGATTAAGGTGACATAAGGAGTTTCTAGGCTAAAAGTTTAAGGACTAACTCTGCTTGTCAGTGGATCATATTGTTATTCTAGCAGCATTTGTTGAGTCTTTGGCATTTCAGCAAAGAAAAGATGACAGAGAATCTTACCAGTGGCTCTTCAAGAATAAATCCAAGCTCTTCGGATATATCAAATGCATCAAAGTCGGCCTGCAGTGTTTCTCTGTAGTTTGTCTCCATATGCTCTACTCTGTATTCCACTGAAGCAGTTAGGCTTTAAAAAGAAAAATCCCTCTGTGTGTCTGACTCAATGATATCAATTGTTAAACTTGCTGTGAGGTTGCTTCCACTACAGTGTCACATCCCTTTTTATCGCCCTTTCTCTGCTACAAACAGCCAATCAGATTCCTTGAGAGGCACTGTCAGGAGTTCAAAGAGCAAAAAAGCAGAAACTGCCTGTTTGTCCTGTTGGCAGAAAGCTTTTTTATTTCACAGCAGCTGATGGAAGCTGAGATATGACAGGTATTTGTGACAAATTAAGAATGTATTTCTCTTTAAGTTTTTGGATTTCTCTGGAGGATACTCATTGAGAACATTGTTATCACATAGTTTACACATTTACGTGAGGGAAGTTCCATTCTTGGACATTCCCTATGTGGGGATGCACATTAAAAGACTTTTCAATACAAGTTGCTTTTTATAAAACTATCAAATCAGGTCTGTATTGAACTGACGAGAGGAACTGAGCCATAATATCAGCTGCTGTTACAATAGCTGTCCTGCTCCAACCTTTCTCTGCAGCATTACAAATGTGCCTTGTTTTGAACTTTCTTGTCTTGACATCAGTCATTATCAGGTGCAGACTGGCTTTAGGGAAGGTCTAAACTGCAGGGGTGGTCTGAGAGTTTTTGTTTTTATTACCCCTAATAAAACTGCGGCACCATTGCAGTGTGATGGCACAACCACCTGTGCCCTCGCAAGTGGCACAGGACACACTACAACGCCACAATGGGTCACTCTGATGTTTTGCATATTAAGGTGATATGAGCAGCCCCTCCCAATTAAAAAGGAAAAAAAGGACACCATATTAAATTAAGAAAGAAAAAAGTAAGGTATAGGTGAATAAGTTATCGGTAAAGCAGTGGAAGTTTGTCCAGGATGCAGCCGAGTGCAAAGAATTAACCGACTTTTTGTAAAGGAGTAGAATCAAACGTCATGGCTACAGCAGGTTAGCAAACACTGCCCTTTATGGCCTTATCATTCAGTTACCAGCCTTTGCATAGGGTGTGCTTCCACTGTAGGTGTGTTCAGGGCACACACAACATTAAAGACAACAATTCAAATAAAATTCATTTCAAGCCATACTGACTGACCAGAAAAAGGCCATATTTCTTTTGTGTGTGGTCCTGTCTCTGACAATTCCCATTTGGTTGACTGGTCAGCATGCATGATTTTCACCCAGGAGACTATAGGAAAATCCTACCCAGGCTATCTGTTGTGTATTTTTCCACACTTTGTTTTATATATAAAATTGAGATTTTTTTATTATGTTTCCTCATTAATGTAACTATTGTACCAGCTGCAAAGAAACACAAATAACTTGATTATTTCACCTACTGTGTTGATGCTTTCCTGAAGCTATTTTAAATGTTTTTTTAGTTTTACAAAACTGTAAGTATATCATTGTAACTAAGGTGCCAGTGTTACCCTGGGGTCCCACTAAACATGTTAACGCTGCAGAGCATCAACACCCCCCTGCTGAGGTTGATTGAAACCACTCTTGTCAACCAGAGTGTTTCAGTGCAGCGGAGATTCCTTAAAGCGTGCCAGAATTGTGGGCTGGTGGACGCTTCTCCAAAATGTGGGTCTATTTTTGACACTTGAGGCTTCAAGTCCTCATCAATCTGGATTTGAGTAGCTCATTCAGGCAGGAAGTCAGTTGCTAAAAAGCAAAGTGGGTCCAGTGGGGGTTCAAAGTTAAACAATACCTGTGCAAACTGTGGAGCTCATTTTACCCTTAAACATCAAAATAATATTGCTAACTCAGAGCCACTGAAGAATCACATTTCATATTTCGTTTATATGTTTATTTTTAAGGTGAAAAAATAGACTATTATAGTAGTAGCAGCCATTCAAAATGGCCCTTCCTTGTCAAACACCAGCCGAATGGCAGTCCAATTCCCTCCTACTCCCAGCTAATTTCTTTCTAGCTCACAGCTAGAGAGAATATAAGAATATTTTTGTACAAATATTGATTTTTAAAAAGGATTTGTAGGGGACCATCCAAGGGTCCATCAAGGAAAGTGGGGACATTTTGAATGGCTACTACTGTACATGGTGGTGGCAATGTTTGCAGGTTTTGGACCTAGATGACTTACAAACTCCTCACTAGGACTTTTTACAATCAAGGGTTCTATTTTCTATAAAAAAATAAGAAGAAGACCCAAAAGGGAGAGAGAGTTTGTGCTCATCAGTTCCTCCCTTTAAGAAGAAATGGAACTGTTTTTTTTCTGTTGTTGTTGTTGTTGTTTTTTAATCTGAAAAATTCAGATTTTAGTTAAAAAGGAACCAACGACATGTTCAAAGTTATTTTTTTTTTATTTTCCTTTTTACAAACAGCTTAATTACCAAAACAATATCATGTTTTCCTCGCTCTACAGAGGATTCAAGTAAAAACCTAGAATTTAACTGATGTGCACTTAGGCTTTAGGATTTTTTCTTTGTGTTTTAGGGTTGGATAACAACAAAGTAGCTCAGTATTAAAATGTACTTATATTCTATTTGCCTTTAACCTCTTTTTCTTTCCAGTGAGCTTACCACTGTTTGTTTTTTGTATCAGATTTGCTGAAGCCACTTTATCCCCTGCCAGCAGGAGGGGCAAGGTATCCTCTTGGGGATTTGATCATATCAGGAGTTTAGCACTTCAGGTAAGATAGCTTGTCAAATGACTTCACCACAATGTCAGCAGAGTAACGGTCAGCCCTGCATTCCACTTTCTACCCATCTTTGTGAGCACGCTTTCTCCATCTGCCAGTAATCTTTTAAACCAATAAACCTTTAAAGCAGTGTGAATAAACAGCAGATGAGGTAGAAAAGAAAGAATGGCAAAAGGTGGGTAGTCCAAATTAATTTCAAGACCACTTACCAAGTCATCAGGCACAGGATGAGCAAAGGATCGGTAAATCTACTCAGACAAATAGAGAAGTAGATAAACTGGCAGAAGGGACTTGGTAATCAGGAACAATGTGCACTTCTTCAGGAAGGTAAGGTTTGCTTCAAAAGCATGGGTTTGTTAATTTGTACAAGGCTGCAGTCACAAATCTCTCTTGCTGCCATCTTTCATTTCTTGTTTCATGTTCACTGTCTGACACCCCCCAATTGGATTATTTTCTCTCCCACATCAACCTTGTCTGGAGGCAAAAGAATAGTGTCCAGCTGGCACGCGTACCAATGTAACGAAAAAATGTTTCTCTGTTCCAGCAAGTGCTGTTTGTGTTTTGGTTTGTATAGGAATAAGATTATCAGCTTGTGGAAATGATTTAAAATGGTCTGTAGTTGATGCCCCTGGCCAAAAATTTGAATATAAACTCCTGGCTTATCCTTCTTTCTTTTTACGCACATTTACAGCGGCTGCAGAGATATGAAAAACAATTTCATGTTTGTCTGGTTGCTAGGATATATGCATTTTCTAAGCAGGAACTAAACACCCTTTCAGCAGAACAATTCAAGCATCAGTTGTTTAACTAATCAAGTATTCTCTTTCACTTTTTACATTTATTGTTAAGATCAATTAAGGGGTTTAGGCTCTTTCTCTTGTGTGATGTTTGCTTGTGGTCTAGTAATAATTAATGCTGAATTGTTTATCATGCATAGTCATACTAGCTTTGGGCAAAATATGGATAACATAAGAAAAGTGTCTAAATGTTCTTACAAACATATGAAATGTTGCAGAATCAATGGTCAGAAGTTTGTTCATGTCTGAATGTCCCTTCCTCAAAGGGATTTTTTTACCCATTTCCCCGCCAGCCAACCCTTCCCTAATAACGAAGTCAATTTCACAGCAAATCACTCCCACATGCTTCACTCACTTTAAACCACATTCTATTGTTTGGGAAAGGGAATAGCACCTCAGAATGTGTTGTTTGGATCAGCACATGAAAAAAATGATTGTGGCTATTTTTACGAGAAAAAAAAGCGGACCTCTTACCAACCAAAATCAAAATGATGCAGATCCACTGGGAGGGGTTAATGGTCGTTAGGGGGTTCTAATGGGTCGTTAACTCCCTCTTCAGAGTTGTCATATGCCTCATTTAAGTGTCAGGTGACCTGCCAGACGATCTTCATGGCCAATCCGGTAGGAGGGATCAGAGCCACCATTTGTTCCTCCTAATTATTTTTTACACCAAGAGTACATAAATCTCAGTGCTTCCCACCACTATTTAGAACTGAAGAAGCCTCTTGGATGAGAGGCAAAACATCTTCTAGAAAACTTCCCATCCAGTTACCTTAACTGAACCTTTCAAGCTTGACCATGCCCTGGGTGATGACATTCACAGATAATGTCACTAAGAGGTTATTTTCTTCAAAGCATTTTAATTTGGAGATTGAAAAAGCTATCATCACATGCAATTATATTTAAGCTGAGCAGTGTGAGGGGCAGTCCAGTTGAGTTTACTTGTGTCACCAGTATTTTCACTTCCTCTTTTATGTTGTATTAATTTCTCATTTTAGACCACTTCACTTCCTGAGCTCTTCTCTGAGATCAGGATGTGCCAAACCTTAATGTGATTCACCTGGAGTTTGTGATGCTCTTGTGTTTATTGGCGTATTTGTTTCTCATTCATACAGCTTCCCCATGCCAGTTCGTCTTTGTCCTCTGAGTCAAGTCCTCCAGTCCTTTTAGATTTGAAATTAGCCTTTTTAGCAATTTTTTGATCTTGCTTCTTTGTGGACATTTCCCTGCCTCCATTTTGCTGCTTGCCTCGGATTATTGGTGTTTGACCCCAGTGTATTAAAAGAAGTTTTAACTTTACTCCACTGTGTCAGGTCTTGCATTTGAGTCCTCTGTTCCTGCACCGTACGACAAGCAGTCATTAAATTAGTCAATGTTGTGAAATTATAGTCACAAATCCTGAGATACTACTTCTACTATTGTTATGATTCTCCCCTTTCGGACTGCTATTTAAGTTTCTTTATGAGTTTTCAGTTATTGATGTCATTCTGTTTTGTTGATCTTTGGTTTTGTTTTCCATTTTCTGTTATATTTAAGCTGTGTTGCATTTTTGAGTTACTCTCTGTTCCCCGCTGTGCAAGTTTCCTTTCCCCTAGCTCCCTTCTAGTTACTGTACTTCTATCTACACTTATGCCATATCAGCTCATTAGCCTATTCTCTGTTCTGTACCCCACATACCTCCTCTACAGTTCCTCATTGCTGGTTTCTTGTTACTTGGCTCACCATATTGTTTTCCCCTGATGTCTCCTGGTTTTTGGTTTCCTGTATTTTGGTTCTTGGATTTTGTTTCTGTTGCATTTTTTTTATTAAATCAGCAAAACTTATCCCTGCATTTGGGTCCTAACTTCCACCAAACCTGACAACTATTGATAATAGTTATTTCTTTGTTTGCCAGGTGAATCTTTCTTTCAGTAGGACATAATATCCAAGTAAAGACAGGCATATACAAGTGTCAGCATTGGCTCTGATATTGGCCTTAAAGTTGGATTTGATGTCTGTTCATCCATATTTTACATTCTATGCAAACATTTAAAGTTGTGAGAATTTAAGCTGGAACATAAATACAGGAAGGGGCTTTTTGTCATTAAGAATAACGTGCAGACATGGAAAAAAAATTTAGACCACCTTTTTTAAAAAGAGTATTCTACAGGTAAATTGCTAAAAAAAGAAAGAAAAAAAAAAAAAAGAAAAATGGGTTGTCTAATTTTCCCATGACCATAGCTGAAAAACTTGGCAGCATAATAAAATATTTACTGTAAAGTTGAAATATGGGTGTATAGCATCTCTAAAATAGAAAGGGGGGCAATCAAATGGTTTTCAAACTGATTAAATCTATTATCATATCAGTTTTATTCTTTTGTTTCATTAACAGTATATATTACAGTTTTATTGAGTTGTTTGGTGTTCTGAATCTGTCCTGTGCACAGAAGGTGTAACGTTGCCTCAGCTTCATAAATAATTAATAATGCTCAAGGAAGAAAAGCTCCTTACACTGTTACTGAATCATTTTGCCTCTGAAGGTAGCATTTTATTTACCTTTTTACTGATATTTTGTGTCTTAGTAAATTCACAGAGCTGTCCAAAGAATCTTTTCTTTTAAACCAAGTATTACATTCTGACCTTCCATAAATATTAACTCCAAGGGTAGCTACATAATAATCAAGCTTGAAAAATTATATTTAAAATTGAAGGTTCATGCACAAATTCAGTGGTTTAACTGACCCTGCCTACAGGCTTTATTTGTACTCACCCATACAAGAACAAAATCATTACATTTAATGAATGAACTAAAACATTTGGTAAATTTGCTACATATGTTTAGTAAAAGCATCAAGCTATTAAAATGTTGATTTAATAAAATGTTGATTTAATTAGTAAGGAGCAGTGAAATCTTGAATAGGACCATATCTTTCTCAAGCAGATCAGAAACCCGTATAAACGTATTATACGAACAGATTAACCGCGACAGTGAGCAACTTTTCAGCCAAATGTAGAAGCTGAGAGTAAAAGCACAAACTATATATTATTCTAAATTAGGGCAGCACAAAAATGTTATCAAGAAGCATAACTTGCTTACTCTACCGTATTGTATTGGATTAAGTTACCTTAGCACCAGACCAGGACCTGCTTTGCATTTTCTCACCATTTGTTCTTACTTAAGCCAACAAGAAAATCAGTAATCCCAATCCTAATGCAGGCCTATACCTTAAATTCCACATTTACACAGGTATGTTAGGTTTTATTAGAGACAGTTCTCACATGAATGGCACCCTTGCAACACTCCGGAATTATTTTGTTAAATCATTTTTAATCTTGTGCACAGAGGAGGCATGGAGGCAGTCACTAGCCCTGGCCTGCATTGGTTTGATCCACGCTCTCAGACATAATTGTCTGAGCTAGCGGATAAGACATTTATGTATACCCATTTCCACGTACAATGGCTTAATAAACACAGACTACTACTCTCCTGTGATCTATGGAAACAAATTTAATGTCTGATCTTTGTTTTAGACTAGAGATATTAGGCACACTGCTTTTTGTTGAGATGTGATACATTTTTGTCAAGTATCATTTAAGGATTTAAATTTTTTTTTCATTATAATAAAATCATTAACATTTTATCAGTCATTAAAGCAAATCAGTGCAAAAGGAGCGAGACAGCAGAGCGGCTGCCCAGTGTTGAAGGGTATCTGACCTAAGTTTTCCTGGGTTTTGTCAGAACCCCTAGAGAAGCCAGACAAAAACTAGATGCCATAACCCAGTTTAAACCTGAGGAGGGTGATAGATTGACAGTTTTAGAAACAAATTTTGGATTTCAACAAATTTTACGTACCACTGCAGAAGCAGGAACAAATTGGCAGAGCGCATATAGCCCAACATTTCCCATTAATTTGCAATTTAGGTTATATTGCAAAATGTACTAGCTGAAGTTGTGACAGTTTCAGAGGTTATAAAATGGTAAAAGTTGTATTTAAACTTGGCAGATTTCAAAGTAACTTACAGCCTCCTCGGGTTGTACCATTCTCTGTGCCCTGTATTACATTGCTACTTGTTGCAGACTAGTGAAGAGAATCTGTAACAGCACTTCCTTGGGTCACAATATATGATGGGTCCTAAAATCTTGTTCAACACCAGAATCTGTTTGTTGGGGAAGGAAAAACCTACAGGTCTTTTATATACCATCTTTATTTTGCTCTGCACAGGCTTTTTTTTATACATATTGGTGAATATGAGGCATCTCTGAAGTCAACACTTGGCTACTCATTGTTGCTTGAAAAATATACTGAACCCTACTAATCTCATTGCGCAAGAACTGAACCGTGTCTGTCACAGCGCTTCACTGCATAACGTCGGGGACTTTTATTGGACAAAGAAAGCTTTGGACTCACAGCAGAGAACATAAGATTGATTCTTTAGCAGCAGAAAGATTGTGACAGGACATGAGATTCATCAGCTACTTTTCAGTTTCTCATAGGGTAAGTTGAAGAACTTTTCAAATATTAATATGGTTCATAATATTGAGATTAAATTCATGTATATTCCCTCTTTGTATTTTTAATGTCCAAACATGATATATGGGGCAGATTATTTTGCCATATTTATTGTCACCCAAACAAGCCATTGACAGAATGTTGCCCTGGATAATGCACTATGGCTATATCAAATGCTGGCACTGAATATCCTACCCTGCTTTCTTTTTAATTCGTTTTATATTACAGTTTTTTTTCAATGTAAGTAAGAAGATTGTGACACAGCCTAAAGTGTAAAATTACAGCATAGACCTTCAATGGGAATAGAGGAAAGCCCGTCACGACAACAAGACAACAACAGAATCTCTGTCCATATGTCTATATCGGCATATTTAAATGCTAAAGCACCTGCTTCCATTTGTCAATGATTTTGCTCACTGATCTTTAGTAAGATTTTTGAGAAAACAGCCCTGGCAGAGTTACGGCTTATTATTTTGGATGTTGCATTATTTGGCCTGCAGCTTTGGAAGCAACCAATGTGTGACAACTTTGGCACAATTTCTGAGAGATGCAGTTGACCTTATTGTCTTTTTTCTCTTTTTCTAATCAAGAGTTGAGCAACTGTTTCAAAATTTATTTCTCTCTTTGAGAGAATTTATGAAATTATTATGGGGGTCCTACAGGTTTGAACATTTTCCCATTTAGGGATATGTTTTCAGTTAAAAGGTCATAAAAAAAGATATAAAATACAGGGATTAATTAAGTTTACAGAGTACTACTATGCCTGATTTGATACCGTAGGTGTGCAGATGGAAAGAGTAACAACTGTGTCCCATAAAATACCAAGTGATTTTAAAAGAAAAACTAGTAGACCAATGCAAACATTAAGAAAATACATCTAGTTCTTACTCTGGTATATTAGGCTGCATTTCATTTAAAATACATGCTCAATGCAAAACACAGATGTGAGACCAAGCCAATAATGTCTCATGTGGTATGAAAATTAATCTTAAAAATTGGCTAAAAATGTTTTACAATTATTTATCTTTTTTCAGTTTAAAATAATTATTTTTAAAAATTCATCAGTACATTTGATGTAGCTCCCAAGTTGATTTATTCACCAAAAATGAAGTGACATTTGAGGCCACACGCCCTTCCACTAACTAAAAGCCTCTAGATGGATTAACCTGCCTTAGTAGGTTTTTAACTTATGATGGCTTTTTGGATCTATGCCTTTGACACTCTAGAACCAAAAGGTTCAAATGAGGACTTTAATAAATCTGTGTAGAAAATGACTTTAAAAAGCATATAGTTTTTAATGTACTGAATTGAATAAATTATTTAATGAAAATAAATATTATTTTATAGTAGTAGCCATTCAAAAAATCCCCACTTTCCTTGATGGGCCCTTGGCTGGTCCCCTACAATTCCTTTTTAAACATCAATCTTTCTACTAAAATATTTTTCTGTCATGATTTGTGGAAATTAAGATCTAAAGAGAAGTGTCATCTCCTGGTCAGATCCTGTAATTCAGTGAAAGGGTGGAGTCAGAGTTTAAAAAATGCACACCCGTGGCTAGAAGTTGGAGGGGATTTTGATGGGACTCGCAGGGGAGTCGGCTGCCATTCGGTTTGTCTTTAGCTGGGAAGGGCCATTTTATAAATGGCTGCTTGTGTAGGTGATCTTATGGCCAAAGTCTTTAAGAACCACAGCAAAGGATCTCACTAGCCATATGAACGTCAAGTCCGGTGCTGCAAATCTCTAGTGATCTCTGTCAAGATCGCTAACACATATAAAGCTCTCTGTCCACCAAACGTTTATTCAATTAATAGATGCTGCATTTGAATTGAAATGTATATCAATGATACTATATTTATGTCTATAACAAAATTTTATTTTTCTTCAAAGTTTAACTGTGTTTATTGATTTTTTACTATGACTTTTAAGGGGACTTAAGGGGTGCAAATGTATCTATCGCTGCTTTGTTAATTATATGCACCGGATTGCCAGTGTAAAACATTTAGAATATTTCACCCCACAAGCGATGACACATATTATTTAAAACATACTGTAAGGATATTTCTGTAACAAAATTAGACTTTAACACTATAATCTTAATAAGGCAGAGAAATAGTTATGGAGATCAGCACTGAGGCTCTGGCTAGGTAACAATGTGAGTGAGAAATAAAGTGTTAGGATGTGTGGAGATTTTTAGAAGACCCAAATGCAAAGACGGAAGCTGAGGTGGTTTCTGGCAGATTTAATGAAAAAACATAAAAACATGAAATCCAAAGTCCAGAACTGATCGACAAAGAAAACCTAAGAAGCAAAAAGCTAGGACACATTAGAGCAGAATGACAAGGATCCAGCAAAGATTAACTGAACAGGAGGTGTTTATACTGGAGACATAAACAATGGGAGGACTAATTAGTTGATGGGGAGCAGGTGTAGACAGAAGTTACTAGAAGGAGCTAAAGGAAAGGAGAGTAGCACAAGGCAGCAACAGAGAGCAACTTAAAAAATAAAACACTGCTTAAAGCTACAGTGTGTAATTTTCAGCGACATCTAACGTCCAGACTGCAGACTGCAGCAACATGAACATCTCCCCCCCACCGCTTCTCCCCCCCAACAGTACGGCGAGCGTTACGGGACAAAATGTCTTCCACGACGTCCGCATCACCTACCTTCTCAAGTGATGAGGTTTGTTTACATAGATAATTTTCGAGCGTAATGGGCGATCTCGCAAACGCTAGTTTGTTGGCTCTGCGCTGCCGTAGCGCAAAGATGTCTGCCTCCATGGCTGCGAGACCCGCTCCTATGTAATTATAAATAACGAATTCTAAGGCAACGCAAATATTAAGGTTAAGAGGCTGAGCTCGTAGATGATGATAAATAACATAGTTATGTATAATATATTACATTTCTGACTGTATATCCCTGTAATTATTACACACTGTAGCTTTAAACATAACACAAAATGGAAAAGAAACCAATAACCAGAAAGCACAAAATAACATAAATCAAAGTGTATTTGAGAACTTAAAAAAAAAATCTAAACAGAAGTCCACAAAGGGCACGATCATGACATAAAGAAGAGCCCCAAATCATGTAAATGTTATTTTAAATAGGTACTCCCTGACAGGGACATGCAATGCCTCACATTATCTGCAGTAGGAATGTGTTTCCACTTTGTTTTTTATTGTGAAATAGAAAGGTTTTCAGAAATCATCTAGATCTGTTGTGGCATCTAATCAACCACAGTACTGACTATTGAATTTAATTATCCAGTTTTTTATCCCATCCTTTATCCTTTTTAATCGTACTTTTAAAATTGTGACTTTGCTGTCAAATATAGTCAATTTTCAAAAAGTACAACTTGAATAAAAACCTGACCAAACGAAAAAAAAGGAAAAAAAAAAGGTCAGCTTTTGGTCCAGATCAAACAAGTTGACCATGGATTATCTTTCTGTAAATAGACCCAAAAAAATCTTAAAATGAAATTACAATTTTTTTTTTAACCTTAGGTGTTTGTTTCATTTTCACTTCTGTTGTATTCTAATATTTTCTTTGTTGCTTCTTATCATTAATTAGATCTCTCCATAAAAGAAAATTTCTGTTATACTGTAATGTATCCCCCGTGTTCTGCTCTCATTCTGTTTTCACTTAATTTGCCGCTTCCTTTGAGCCCCCTACCCAGTAGACTTCCTCCCCTGTTTAATTTAGAAGTTACCAGATCCATCTTATGAGTCTAGTACCTGAATTCTGGCTCATCCGGTTTTTAGAAACTCATGTCTTCTCTGCTTACATGCTGCAGTGCCATGGAGCCTGTGTGAATTAGGAGTCATCCTTCCTTCATTATTTGAAAGCCTCTTCATTCTGATCTGCCTTTGCTGGTTTCTTCTATTATGCTTATCTAAGTTAAATATGCTGTTCTCCTTGTGACAAACCAGTAAGTTTTCTAAGTGTTTATCATTAAACACTTATCTACACTTTCTTGCATGTAGTCTGTCTACAGTTTTTCCTCCAAAAAATAATACATTATGACTATTTTTTCTTAAATCAAATAAAAGTGTCAGGAAACCCAGAAAGTTGGACCCAGTATTCAGGCGAGACAGACATTGGAAAGTTCAATACCTTTATTAACACAAAGCATAGAATAACGCAGACCTGTGGATCTGCAAACCTGCAGCAGCTGCGAGGGGAGGTGGAGCATCAACCATCACTGACACTCTGGATGGGGAGAAACACAGGTAAGTGACCACGATAATCTGAGGGAAGATGATTATCCGTGTGAGTCACTTACCTGGTTTAACAGTTCAGTCCATCCCCTCGTGAGGCAGGATCCAGCCGATGGACTGCCAACGAGATGCAGAGAAGTGTCCCCGATGCAGCAGCCTCCCTCGAAAGGCAGGAGTTGGAGCAGGTCAGGCAAACAGCTCATTAAACAACGGTTCTGAGATCCAAGAGTCAGCCACCCAGCCAGGGGTTCCAATCAAAACAGGAACAGACAGATCCAGGGCTTTAGGAACGCAGAGAGTGTTCAAGCAGGTTCAGGTGGATAAGATTGATGATAATTAGTGAGCGGGGAGGGTTCAGCAGGTAAGTGAAATGAAAATGAAAATCACGACAAATGGAGAGCCTTCTGCGAAGGAAAATATTCTCCCTTCAGATATGCTTTGATTTTACAAGTTATTCAACTAATTAAAACTAAAATAATTTAAAGTAGCCTAATGATCCTTTATCTTAGTATATTTTCATAAACCAGCAACAAAATATTGATAAGAAGTATAATAAAGTTGCAATGGCTTCTCAGTTGTAAATGAACAGTCTGCATTTCCTACACAGACAACATTAATGTAAATTGCTCTGTAGGCTTTTAAATCTGTTCTTACATTTAATATTTTAGACCAAACCTATATGAAAAGTGCTTTGCCTGTGGAATAAATTGCATCTAAGGTTTCTTAGCTGTCTTTATTTAATATTACGACTGTCTGTCTCTTTATACGTTTCTAGATTAATGTGGCACTGTTCCGCCTATTGATATTGTGTAACAGTATTATTAACTTTACATATGGAAGTGGAAATATCCCCTTGAAAATAAAAGCAAAATTGATGGAAAATAACCTCCAGCAAATAGATTTATTTTTGTTTCAAATATCACCCTGAAGAAAACAAAACCATTTTAACTGACCAGGGATAATCGGCTATATGCATTAATGGTTTAATACAAAACCACACAAAAAATAATGTGCATAAATGTAAAATATTTTGCACAGAACTCTACAGCAGAAATCGAAAACTGTGTCTGCATGCAGCTCTGTTACAGTGATGTCTTATGTCTTTTTACTTACTTTTGTCACCCCGACAGGAGTGATGTTTACGCCTAGCAAATGGTGCAATGAAATGTATACGAATAATAGCCCCCTCGGGCCATGAATAAATCACACACCTTTACAGTCAGAGAGTCTATCTAAACATTTCTCCCTCTTGGTGATGGAATACAGGATGGGTATGCAAATTCTCATGCATACACAGTATTGGTGAGGGTATGCACATGCACTGAAATTAGGCTGCTTTGTTGTTTAAGCTCTCGCTAATTGATTTAGGTAGGTTTAAACCCCAGCTACTGTTCCAGCCCTCTTCCCTACACCAATTAGCCTGCAGTGGTGTGTTGGCTGCTGCTCTCTGACACATGTGGGCTGCAGATGGCTGTCCTGTCAAACAGCGCCAGGACAGGGGCAAGCGTTTCCCTGTGAATTATTGTCACAGTTTGCCACATGACATGTTCACTGTAATAAGTCGCACTCAGTCGGAACACGGGCTCTCCTGAAGACAGGCCGGTAGTGTTGTGCATACACAAGAGGGATTTTCCACACTCCTGCACAGAAAACATTAAAACCTCTGCCAACCAGCAAACAGTTGTGCTTAGGTGGAATTGAAGGCTGTAGAAAATTTCTAAACCAGTGGTTTGTGTAGAAAAAAAGAAATAAGATAATTTTTCAGTAGGTTTTAGAGTGAGGTTTTACACCCATTTTATAGAATCATTCTATAAAAACAGTTTAAATCAAGGGTATATTTACCTGTCATAAATAGGGTTTTATTCAGCTGATGTTTTATGTTCAACCAAATCTTTATTGCACAGCTGTGATGCAACTACATGCCATATGGACAGATGGTCCATGATCGTAATTTTAAGATGCACTTTCAGCTATCTGTTAATTTACACATGTTATGCTGGTGCGCTCCAAATTATTTTTCAACCAATCATAATTAGTAGATAGCAATCATAGCTTTAATAACACTATGTTTTACAGTCCTGGGAGATAAACAGGAAATGAATGGAGCTGTTACTTTTATACTGTCATTAAGGACAATGGAGTCATAGATCATAAGCTGAAATTGAATATAAATAGGAATATAAGGAAAGAGCTAGAGCTCTAGATCATTTTTTGGGTTCATGTCAAAGATATTTTACCATTAATGTGTGGATTTATGGTGTTTATTTGTTTTATGTGGTTTTGTATTTCCTTCAAGAGACCTATTTCACAAAAGCTGAAATAAAAAATTCTAGATATGAGATGAAACCAGGCTCAACCTAGCATGCATCCAGGGTTCATCCTATCCGTAAAGGCCAAGCCAGGCTTCGCATATGTAACAATGTCAAGCCTGGCGTACCAATTCAAACTAAATGCAAATTTGAAGTTTTCTTCAAGAGAGTATGACTCCTTGTTCACTCCATCATCCTTCATCCCATCATAAATAGAAGCTTCTCTAGTTAGTGTACCGACTGTTGCAGTGCAGCATCTACAACAGCAACCTCTCTGTCATCCAACTGATACACGATTGAGTCTATTGAAAATTTCTGCATGCATCAAGGGAGGACTGCTACACCTCTTTTTTTGTGGGTGACAGAGTGGACACTTGCAGGGATATGTGTGAAGATCAATCACAGAATATTGACTAAAACAATAACAGATTGGCCAAATGCCTAAAGAGCCTAAAATACATAGGCTAGTACTTCACTTAACTAAAATGTCACAATTTCCAGGGTTACTTGTCATTGCTGCTCTATTATTTATCAGAGCAGCACTAACTATACCACTCTGGCTGTGGAAAATTGTGCCATTGTATTCACCCTTGTCTCTTATATGCTATTGCTGGTTCTCCCTCTTTTTGTCTGTAAAGATTCATATTGGCTGCTTTTGCATACCAATGCATACTTGGTCTTCTTCCTCCCTATCTGAGTGTTTTATCACAAAGTCACTTAATCCTCATGGACTCCGGTCTCAAGATTTTTATCTTCTTGCTGTTTCAAGAGTCAGAACTGAACTTGGTAAGAGAGCTTTTAAATACACTGCTCTTTTTGCCTGGAATGAAGTCCAAAAGGATCAGAAACTCTCTGTGTTAGTGAGTGTTGAGGAATTTTAGACACTTTTAAAAGACAGGGGGAGGGGCAGTATACATTTCTGTAACTGTATATGAGTTGGCTCCTGGATTCTCATCCTGCAACCAATTTTTCCTTATTTATAAGTTTGTGATCAAAGATAAATTTCATTTAAAGATTTGTTTTTTTACCAACATAATCCTGACTTGGTAGATTATCCTGATTGTATCATTAGGGTTTTATTAAAGTTATACAGCACTGAAAACCTTATTGAACATCAGATGTAGTTTATCACTTTTTTGTTACAACAAGCAGAGGCTGAAACAGCTATAAGATGCATTCAGATATTGCATCACATGTAATATATATATATATATATATATTTGACTGGCCTTACCAAAACTTACTCTTACCTGAACCTATGTGCGGTCCAGCTTTCTTTTGTGATTTGGCTTTTAAGCAATATTGTAGAATCCCTCCTTGATGTAATCAATTCTAGTGTAGCCAGGGAGGGCTTATGGAAATGGATCATTTTCATGCCAAATACAAAATCACTGAATAAACTCATTGGTTTCTGGTTGGTTTCACTGCTGACTGAGCAGATATGGCACCAGAACTGGGAAGCCTGGCTGTTTGCCTGGACAGGAGCAGTCCAGCTGCACAGAATAAATCACCTTGGTAACAACTCACTGCTTCTGCAATACTGAGTTAAAGCTTAAATAAACCAGGATATCTAGAAAGCGTGACTAAACCCTTATCTTGGTTTTGTAACCTAGGCCTTCAAATTGTTCCTCTGTGCCATGGGTGTGCTAGATGCAAGGTTCCCTTCAAAATGTAATGCATTGTCTGTATATGTTTGATCTGTCTCTCATTAAAAAAAAACCTCTACTCCTAATCCCATTCCCAGCATTCCTTTATTTTTAAGATACCTTTTTTCATTTACATTGATATAGTATAACAGTGGAGCAACATATCCTTCGTCTCTAAAATTTCGTGAAATTCCTAAACTGGCGTTGCTGACCACCTTTGGCATTCCTAGCTTTTGTTTTAATGGGCAATGCACCTAATAACCTTTCACACCCTTGTAGCCACATTTGCAGTTTTGTATTTAGTGTCATTTTTCATCCATTGATATTTATTTCATTCTTCATGTGTATTATGCTTACTCTAACATTTACTGTATATTTATGACTTACAATTTTTTAGTCCAAAGATACAGTTTGTTTTTTTTGTTTTTTTTACAGCATTTAATTTTTGAATGAGGTGGTTGATATAGAAAAAGGGTTTGCCCTTTATTCCTGTTGGAACCAACACTGGCTGACAGGATTTAAAACTTGTGGTTGCTATTTAAATGCTTTCATTTAAAGTATTTTTTTTTAAATGTACTTACATTTCTGTGCTTAAAAGAATGACTGAATTAAATTACATTTATAGCTTATTAAACCACATTTACAGACAGACTTTAACTGTGGTGATTTCTTAGAATCATAGGATGTCTGATTTGCGGAATTGACCGACTTGGTGGCTTATTTGAAGGTTCATCAGTCATATCAATTTTAAGTAGATTGCTTCTTCTCAGCAGTAGGGAGATCTTATTAAGGCTGACAAACTGATTCGGAGCCTCTCTGCCTCAATTATAGCTATGGAATAATTACCTTTGCCCTTGTGCTTATGTTTATACTCTCTAGAGTTTAGAAATTTGGTACATGGAGCTAATATGTACTCTACATGGGAAGTTTTCTTTTTTTTTAAACAATCCTTTAGGAATACACATTTATAATCTTATTTCAATTAAATAAAATCTGAGCATAATTTCCTTCCCGGAGCCATAATCTAAAACACGTTGTTAAAAAAAATACATATATATATATGAGATGACATGTGTTGTGAATTTGGCGCTATATAAATAAACTGAATTGAATTGAATATATATATAGCAGTTAAAACATGTCATTTTCCTTTAGAATCAATCAAGTATTTTATAATTTTATTGAATTGTTTTACATTTAAGTTTATTTCACAAGAAAACCAGTCGACAAGGATACAACACATAAGGGTTTTATGTATATGCAAAGGGTGGTATGGAACTTTCTAAAGGACAGGTTTTGGGCTATGTTTGCACTGCTTGTCAAGGATTAGCTCTTTTTGCCCCATGATTAATCAGATCAATACCAACAGCTCACAGGACACATACTACAACTTTTTTATGGCAGGGGTTGCTGACAAAACACCTAGTATCCCTGCAAGGAGATCTGCCTGTATAGCAAATATTGACATACTGTATACATATATCTTATTTTTGATTGTTGTAAAGAAATTGTACTACACTACAATTGGATTTTTAGTCATAGTAGTCAATTTGCAAAATGGAAGAAATTATTAAAATGTCCATTTTGTCATTTTACTGTATTCAGAGTAGCACTAGTTAAACTAGCAGATATTAGCTGGTTACTTAGTCAGGCTATCTGCTCTACTAGGCGGTCTATAGTCACCTGCTTCTGGCTGCTTTAACATAGAAAGCAGCAGATGCAGCACCCTGCTTCAAAGACATTGCGCAAATGAAAATAACTAAGTATCCATCTCTGCCTCCACTGTAAAGGTAGGAAAATAATTCATCCTAGAGAGATTCACAAATAAAAAGTGGCAATTAGAGAGATTTATTGATAAATGACAAGTTCTTTGGTGCTTGGACCCCGGCAAAATTGGTCTGATGCAAAAAATTCTTGCTTGACTGGAAATTCGGCCCGAAAGACTCGTACGCTGGCAGCCGTCTTTAAGGAGATGCCTTGGCAGGTTAAATTTATTTTTTTGGAAGGCATAAATGTATTTTTACATGACATCACGTCTATTGATGTTTATAGTTTACATCCTCCTTAACGTTTTCCTTTTTCATTTTTTGTAAAACATATTACAAAACTTATTGATATTTAATAATTAAAACAGGAAACTTACTGATTATACACTAGAAAAAGAGGAAATGGGGCATGGGCAGAGTGATGGGTGGAACCGTAATGAAGAAAGACAGTTAGAGAGCTTTATTATAGCAGAAGGGGATAAGAATGACAACTGATCTGGATGAGGTAACTTGGAGGAATTCAGCTGTGAAAGAGAACAAAACAGGGAAATGTTAAGAATTACAAGAGGAAACAACACTTATCACAAAAGAGACAGCAAACTAAGGGAAAAACACATTAACACAGCACTAAAACACAGGCAATGGGTAAGAGACTGAAATGAAGATTGGAAATAGTGGAAACACTGGATTCCGGTTTCAAATTACTGAAAATGTTAAAGCTCATCTGATGATGATTTTTAATTCTGATTTTTTTTTTTTTTTCTATTTTAGCATGAATATGTTTCACAAAATAAACTGTCACAATCCAGCTGTCCATAATATAGGAACAATACTGTAAATGAATAAGTACAATTATTCTTTGTCTTGATTCAAATATCATTAAGAAAAAAATAATTTGACTATGTAAAGAACAGAGATACCCCAAATTTTGTCACTGAGAAACATTTTCCTCTTCTTAATTTTATCTGTGTGTACTTGGTGTAATGCAGCCCTGCTGTATTTCTTCTAAATACATATGTTATACTAAAGATAATAAAGTTCCCTTTTCTCTTCTGTAGATACTGTAGCATAAATGCTTTAGCTTTATGCATCCTGTTTTATGTTATGTTATTTTACATTTATAAACTCAGATAAATAATTTGTTATGTTCACCATAGCCAGGTGTGTCTTTGCAGCAGCTGCATGTTTTGCTTGTGCTGCTCAGCAACAGGTAAACCTCTTCTATACCTGTCCCAATACCCTGAGGATATTTTCCAACAAACACAGAGGAGCTGAAGTGAATTTATCAGTGTGCTAAAAAAAACTAGGTTTACCAGTGTTGTTGACCTTCATACTAACAGAAAAATTTGAACTATAGCATTCAAACATTTTCATTTTCTTTTTAATACAGCTTTTCCATATTTAGGTAGTTTGGGGTTTGGTTTAGGTCTCGGTTGTGAATCCACTTTAGGTTAGGTTAAGGTATATATTGCTAATGGTTAGGAGAGGGGTTGGATGCCATGTTAAATGAATATAGGTCAATGAAATGTCATGCATTAGCCAAAAGTCATGCAAACAAAGGCTGTGTGGGTGTGCTGCTGCAGGCATAACTGACAGGTGAAGAGTTTAACAAGCAGCCCCAGTCAAGCCAAGTCAAACACACATACTTACATATGCCTGGTGACTTAAGTTGGCATGACAGCCAATTCTGTCAGCCGTTCACAGAGCCATGCTTCTTATCTGTGTTAACAATAGATGCATGACTTCTCACAAGAGAACAAAAGACCAACAGTGTTTACTTAAAAAAAATCGAAGCAATTACTATTCCACAACCTAACAAGTTCACTGTGCAAAAAAGAATGAAGAAGGATAGAGCGGCTAAAAAATAGGGTGATTATGAACCATTGGAAGTTAGCGAATCATTACCGGCAATATTGGTAAATAATGAAACGCATTTTTAAATCTATAAGTTGTGAAAGCAATGCTGTATTTACATCACAGCTACTTCATTTTTAAGGAAAGAGTAAAAAACATTGCTATTGTTTTTTATGTATTTTTATTTATTTGTTTGTTTCTCCAAAAATGTTAAAATAAGCCCACTTAGCACATCTATGGTTGTAGTTGTACTTCACCTTC
>NW_015150886.1:528994-547765 GCF_000732505.1 Cyprinodon variegatus
TATTACACATACTTTGCTTACTAAGTGGGGAAAAAAAATGTTTTTATAATAAGTCTTTGTTAAGATGTGTAAGTTGTTTATCCAAAAAGAATTCAACCTTTTAATTACTCTGTCATTCTTCTTCTGAGAGAACTTATACTTACTTATACTTATTTCACTTGCTTCCCATCGTCTATTAAAAACAAAAAACAAAACAAAAAAACATCATATCTCTGTACTTTGCTATTTCTCAGTAATCCTCACTTAAAGCATTTCCTCTTGGATCAATGTTTGCTTGTCTTTCTGTAGCAAAATCCAAAATGCCACTTAATATTTTCCTAGTAATAAAAACAAAGTGAAAATAATCATCTATGGTTCTTCTGGTGCTTTCAACTCAAATAATTTAAAACTTGGTTGCCTTATGCCCTTTACATGTGTGGACAAAATTGTTATCCCTCCTTATTTAATAAGAGAAAACCCTCATTAGTCACAGAAATAACATGAATCTGACAAATCCAAGTAATAAATGAATTTTTTTTTTATATAAAGAAATGACAAACATTGATTTTCAACCATGCTTTCATAATAGCATCTCCCCAATGTACAGTAAAGCTCCCTCCAGGAGAGACACAAGAAAACTTTGTCCCCATGCACAGTGGGGGGGTGGATCAAATGTCCAAGTCTTCAAGAAGGTCTGGGAGACAGGGGGATTTACAGCATTTTGGACATTGGTGATGCAAGGTAACCTGCATCTTCCTTAATCGAAGCTATAAAAAAGCATATTTAAGGTAAAAGCTATAAGACTATTCTTAAGCACCTTGATGTCCTTGTGATCACAGTTGCATGGATTATTCAGAAATTTAAGAACCATGTGACTGTGGTCAACCCCCCTGGATGTGGTTGCAGGAGGAAAATTGGTGAAAAACTAAAGAGATTGATAATGGGAATGGTCACAAGCCCAGAACTACTTCTAAAGAGATTAAACGTAAACTTCAAGCTAGCTTAGATCACACCATCCATTCTTGTCCGAGCAAAGGTAGACTTCATGGGAGATGACCAAGCAGAACACTATCATTGAAATGGAATTATGAAAAAAACATACTGGAATTTGCCAAACTACAGGTTGACTAGCCACCAAGTTCCAAGGAAAATATACTAGGGACAAATAACACAGAAATGCAAACTTTTGCTAAAGTTGCTGAAGTTCCCATTGCTACATTACCTCTATGTTTACAATTGGACCAATGAAGCAAATCAAGAAAGGAACACAGTGCCTACATTGCTTTGCAGTGAGACCTCAAATAAATCCTAATGAGCATCTTTGGAAATAGCTGAAACACTCTTTCTGGAAAAGTCAACCTTAGCCATTTCGAGCAGTTTGCTCATGAGGTTTTGGCCAAAATACCTGCTTGAAGGTGCACAAGTCTTGTTGACAGATTCAGTGATCCAATCCAAAGGTTGTTCAAAAATATATTAAATTTTGGGTACCATAATTTTGGTCTAGATCAGTTTCACAAGGTAATTTCTTTCAATTATTATGTAGAAACACATTGTTGAAGAGTTATGTTCAACTTTTATTTGATCATAGAAGTTTTCTTTATAATTACTTTTGTCAAATTTAAATTATTTCTGTAGCAATTGAGGGTTTTTCTTTCTTTATATACAGAGTACCAACAATTTTCTCCACGTGTATATATTTGTATATGTAAGCTTGGGGTATATTTGACAGTGAGTTAAATTTGAAGATTTTGGCCATTAGTAGGATTGGCTAAGTCCTTCTACTAAGGAGATGCTTTGGATGTTTTGGGAAGCAGATAGAGCCCTAGTGCACATCGGGTGAATGTTTGGTTTTATTTTTCACTTCTAAGAACATTTTCACTAGGCCCCATGATTTCATACCAAGTTGGATTAATGGACTTCCACGACTGCATTTATTAGCTTTTTTTAATACTGATTGTCTTTTAGATGAACTTGTAAAATCATCTGAAGATGACCATATCTGTTTTCTGTAAAACTGTAAAATCTTTCTTCTCAATATAAAATAATGGATTCTAGATTCTAAATAGTTTTTTGAACCTCTCAAGATTACTGTGAAATATATTAATCATATCTCTCTTTCTTTTGCACCATAAATTATACCAAATTCTAGGCAAGCATCAGACTTTTAAAACACCCATGCACCCTTGCACTTCAGTGACTTACTGTATCATCAGCATTTGATTAGAGACCCCGGCAGGCACGTAGAATAAATGCTATAAAAGCACAAACAATTTTTTTTCAAGCACCACCCTCGTTCTTTCTTGGTTTGTACCTTTCAATGGATTTGCAATTCTGAGTAAACAAATTGCCAAAATCTGTTCTGATTATGAATATGGATGATATGTTAAAACAACTGATTTAGCCAAAACCATGAATAAAAACTGTTGAACGATAGATGATGATCCCTCCTTTAACAAAAGGTGTTGTTCCATGCAAATAAATTATTTTACAGCAAATTTGACAATTCCTTGGGACCAGACCCCCAGTAAAAGCGTAAATGTGATACTGAGGGAGATTAAGGGTTATTAGGTGTTTGCATGTTTTTTGTGTACCGGTATATCTATTTTCTGTGTTTGCAAGTCTAATTTCTGGTTTGCTTGTTTCATTTTTGTGTTTGGAGGGCTTTTTGAATTTGATTGTCTAACAACAGAAACATATTTTTGCAGAAAGGAATTGTTACTGTTTTTTGCTGTCCTCAGGTTGGCTTGGCATTAATCTAGGCTATTTTATGAAGGGAATTCTTGAACCTACCAATGCATAATTATTCCTTAAGGCTCTTGTAATTTGGTGTCTACTAACTCATCATTATCCTCTATTAAGTCCGTTAAATTATACATTTAAACACAAATGAATCCTCAAAAAGTACTCAACTTGTACCAAGGTTAAATCCTACATAAGGTTTCACTATCTCAACAGAGGAGGATTTGCTATTAGTTTCCCTTTTTTGGGAATTTACATTTTGTATTTTAAGAAAAATGCAAAAGACTTCATGGCTTATTTAGCTGACTCAGAGTTGAAGAGAGTTCTCTTTTAGATTTATTTTCAGTTACTTTTTTCATGCCAAAAAAGACTGTGGGTACATTCTCTTAAGTTTCAGTTTTCCAACACAGGAAACAATCCCTTGTGTCACATGAATGTTTCAATATCATAAATGTCAGCAAAGCAGAAGCTTTGAGAAATTGTAAAATGTCTCAATTGTGTTGTGACAACCTGCTTGTTGCAGAGAGCTAGCTGCACCGTTATTTCTAAACTCTCGTGTTTGTTCACAGCTCAAGGCACACCTTGATTACGCCCCTTCAACAGATGCACTTACCTGATTGGTCCACTGTTCAATCTGGTTCTTAACTCCAGTTTAAAAAATGTTCCCAGCAGACAGCATCACAAAAAACAACCGAGGCTACAACTGTTGCATATTACATTCACTTAAACAGAAACAAGGTCCATCGGAGACTGTTTAATCCTTCAAGCTGATCAATAAGGAATAGACAAAACCCAAAAAACAAACTACATTCTATGTATCTGCTGTGCTGACGTGTCACCACCGATATCCTGGAAGCCGTTGATGTCACAGATCAAACATTCTCTGCAAGTTTTACAATTACTGAAAACATAAAATTAAGTTAAATTAATCATTATGCTCTGCAAGTTTTACAATTACTGAAAACATAAAATTAAGTTAAATTAATCATTATGCTCCTTTACAAAAAATTTTATAAGATTTACATATATTTATCTAGTGAAACCAACACAAGAAAACCTGTCCCTGCTCCTGCCTCTGTGCAAGATTTTCCTCATCTGATCTTTAAGTCCATTCTGTGTATGTTAGTTTGTGGTGTTTTTTATGCAATTGTAGGAATTAAAGTGTGTATAGGTTCTTATGTTTTGTTTTTTTCTTTTGTTTATTTATGTTGGAGCCCTTCCTCCTTGGCAGAAGAAAATTGACATTTATTTTGTGGGGAAGGGTTTTGTGTTTCTTTTTTGATGTCTATATATTTTCTTTTCTTCACAAATACAAGTGTAAAGCCTAATTTTTTTGTTGTTGGTGTGTTTGTGAAAAATTTGTCATTCATTATTTGTAAGGGTCTACACACAGAAGTGTATGGTGCTTGTGTGACTGGTTTAAGTAAAATATTTATCCTACTTGTCAGGAGGGATAACTGACTGGCACCCCTACAATAGTGAAAAACACCCACTTAAAAAAACTAAAATAATTAATCTTGTAAAACGGTCACAGTGTGTGTGGTCAAATTTTGATATACTGGTTGGAAAGATATTCTGACTTTATAAAAAACTGTATGCAATGATTTAAATTTGCTTTAAAGTTATATATTATGCTATTGAAAATACATTCTGACAAATCTCACTTTCAATTCATAAACCATTTTTTTTTTATTTCAGCTTTTTTTTGTGGTACATATCTTGTTCCTTCAGAAATGCCAGAATAAATAAATACTATGCTAATCTATTACCCTTTACTTTGAACACACCACTCTGTCCCCCTTCTTACGGAGAGCAATCATCAGCTAAGTCTGCCAGTCCAGGGGCTCTGTCAATGATCTCCATGTGTTTTTGAAGAGATGTGTGAGTCAAGACAGGCTGACAACATCCAGAGCTCTAAGGTACTCAAGGTGGATCTCATTCACCATGAAGCTTTTTAACCACCTCAGTAAATTTAGCCAGGGTGATGAATACGATCCCTAGCACCCCTTTTCTTCTTCCACAAAAGCCGTGTCAGTTGGATTGAGGGGATCTCGAGTACTCATTTCAATGTCCAACAATTTATTCTTTTATGGTCAGCAGCTTCCAACTTCTACAGTAAACATAGTTAGCAAAGCACTGTCTTCCCCTCCGGAGGTACCGCACAGTCTGCCAGAATCAATTTCTTTCGGGTTTTTGCCTCAGCAACGGCCTACACAGCAACACACTTATTCTCATGATACCTGCCTGCTGCCTTATGAGTCCCACAAGCCAACCATGCTCAATTAGACTCCCCCTTCAGCTTGACAGCATCCCTTACTGCCAGTGTCCACAACTGGGTTTGGGGATTGCTGCCATGACAGGCACCTGAGACCTTACAGCCAGTGTTGTGCCTGAACGCGTTCATTGAACGAAAGTTCATGAACTCGTTCATATTTTGGGCGAACGTGAACTGAACGTACTGTATTACTGCCTGATGAGCGTTATTGTGAACTCGTTTATTCTGGTGTCTGTGAACGGCACGCTCTCTCAGTTCAACTTCGTTCAATAGGTTGCCAAATTTCTGTAGAGCCCTCCAGGCGAAACCCCGGCAAAATCACACCGTAAACCGCCCTAATATGTAGCGGGAAAAAAACACCCAATCTGGCAACACCAGCTACCAGTGTCGTAGCCTACAGCCACGTCAGTCATCAAAACAAAATGCAACGTGGAACCAACAGCAGCATGGAGGCGACCGAGGAGGCGACAAAGCAGCAGAGTGATCACTTAAAACAGTTTTATGACCAGGTGGTCGGTGAGGATGATGGCAACAATCTTACATTTCTCTGCAAACTTTGGAATTTCAAATGGAAAAAATTATTAAAATAAAAAAAACATTTGCACCTTAAAGACTACTTTCCTGTTTTTCTTTTAATAATTCCTCATAAAAAAGACCATTCAAACAGCACATTTTTCCTGATGTTTTTGAGAATATACTATAGGGGTGAAAGCTGCAGCTGATACTAGTGTGAAGTGAATGGACAGCAACAAAGCGTTAAAGCAACAATGGGGAAATGCTGTCCCCTCAATGCTAATGTAAACCCTGGTTGGATAAGGATTCAAAACTAGATATGAAGTTTCAGTGTTACAACTGATAAAATAATTGCTGTCTGTGGTTCTACAGTAGGCTATGGTGTAATTGAGCAATATATGAAAAAAAAAAGGACTATGAACTAGATCATTTTTTGGAACTGTGAACTTAGTTCAAAATTTTGAATTATGAACTATGAACTGAACTAGTTCCTTTTAAAATGTGTGAACTGAACTTTGAACTAGTTCACGTAGAAAGAGAACTTTCCCAACACTGCTTACAGCCACAGCTGCAGGAGGGTGTCCTGGTGCAAGTACATCCTTATGTTATATGATGGTCATTGTGGAGAGTCCATTACTTGCACAGAATTCTAATAATAAAACCCCATTTGGGTTCAGAGTTCAGGAGCTGTTCCTCCCAATCACAGCCCTCCAGGTGTCACTGTCATTTTGCTCATGGGCATAGACGTCCCCCAGCATAATGGTGAAATCTCTGGATGGAACGCTGTCCAACACCATCCAACGGACACTGTGAAGCTCTGGTACTCCGTAATGTACAATTGCCCTGATTTTATACATTTTTTTCCACTTTAACTAACAATAACCTGTTATCAAAGTCTATTTCACACATTCACAGTTTTTGCCCTGTTTGGTCACTTTAACCTGTTAGAATTAAATAGCCTGTGTGTAAGCAGATGTTTACACACAAAAAAAAGAAACAAATGATCTGTTTAAAAAACTATCAAAAAGAAATTATCCAAATTACTGAATTTAGGGATGCAGTTATTGTAATATTTGTGTTTATTTAGATTTGAAAATCCAATCTATCTGTCTAAGACCCAGAAAAAATAAAAAAGGCATAAAAAAAAAAACACCTGATATACAATCACTATTGATTCTCAGTATTTTAAAAAACAATAAAGTAAGTTGAAAAAATTTAAACTCAGGGCAAAATATACATTCATTAACAGATTTTACTTTGAATATGTAAACACCAAAATGTTAAGACCAGGTATTTTAAAATTATCCAGGTTTATTGGATTTCTTTTTCAGTCAGACCCCGCGTAGCATAGTATTAATGTTCTAGAAGTCATACAAGCAATAATATATATTTTTTTTATGATTTAAATTGCTTATATTATAATCTTAGTATAAACCCTAAAAGCAATTAAAACAGGGGATTAATAATATGAATTAATGAATTAAAGTTAGAGTGTTTAAGATGCTAAATACAGAGACTTGGGTTCAATCTGTCAGTATGTGTATTGTTTAATTCAGTTATTTAGAGATCTGCCAACATATTTAGAAGCAGATAGGAGTTTTTATATCATTTTACAATTTTATAGATGGTTTAGTTTTGCTATAAATACAGGAAACTATGTGTCATGACAACCAGAATGTAAGACCCAGTAGTTAGACGAGACAGACAGTGGGAAGTTCCAAAAAAGTTTAATAACAAAACCACACTGAAAGAGAACGTGGATCTGCGGATCTGCAGCAGCTGCAGGGGGAGGCGGGGGTACCGCCCATCACTGACACTCTGTAGGGAGAAATCTGACAGGAGATAATTATCTGTGTGAGTCACTTACCTGGTTTCATGGTTTAGTCAATCCCACTTGTGTGAGGCAGGATCCAGCTGATGCACTGCCAACGAGATGCGACGAAAGCCGTCCAGAGCGTCCCAGATGTAGCAACCTCAGTGAGCAGGCAGGAGTCCGAACCAGATCAGGAAAAACAGATCAGAACAGGATAGTTCTGAGATTCAGGAGTCCGTAGCCCAACCAGGGGTTCTGATCCAACCAGAAACATGCAGATCCTGGGTTCCAGGAACCCAAGGAGCATTCAAGCAGTTTCAGAGCTCCACGAGTCCAGCAGCGAGCTCAAACAGACACTCTCAGATGGAGAAAGGCGGGATCTGTGGTTGAGAGGCAAGAGACAAGACATGGTACCAGGAGAACTGCAGAACTTTAAACTGGACTTCTCGAATGAGCTGAAACAGGAAACAAGGCATGCTTCAGAGGATAATAGCCAGGTCTACGGGACTTTAAACTAGCTCCCCTCGCCGAGCCAAAGCAGGAACAGAGAGCGCTCTGTGGGCAAGAGCTAGGACAGGATCAGGAAACTTGAGACAACACTAACATCCTCTCTAACCACTGGCCTTCTAGAACAAAAACTTAAACTACGGGGGGAAAAAAAACCCAAACAAACAAAGAAGAATTATGCAATGATCTGACCCCAATAGCTGAACTGAATTGTATATAAAGCAGAAGGAACAGGTGGATAAGCTGAATGGTAATTAGTGAGGGAGGGTTCGGCATTTAAGTGAACTTAGCAATTACAGTAAATCAGCTATCAGGGCAGATCATGACACTAAATGAGTGCAGTACCACTGTTTAAACAATATAAAGAGCTTCGCTAAAAAAAACATTCATGTAGAAGATTTTAATGAATGATAGCACTTTTGGTTTTATTTTTATGAAGTTATATATATATAAAAAAGTTGTATTCACCTGGAAATCCTCAAAGTTAGCTTCTTTAAATTACATAATATCTCAACCACTTCAGAAAGCAGATTCATGACTTTTTCAGAAGCAGAGCGAGACAAGATCTGTGTTTAGGACAGTGCTTGATATGCTTTTTCAGCTGACACAAGTAAATGATAAAACTATAAGAGAGACATTTATACTGCAGCTTCCAAGAGTGTTTATGAGCTTGTTCTTTCATCAAGTTTTAGCTTACCATTGCAGCCTTGCTGCAGAGGAAACAACATGAAGAATGGATATAGACCCAGTAGTGCTTCATAGGTATCAATTTACATTGAAGCTTCCCTTATAGATGGCATATAAATAGTTCATAGATATGCTATCAATCTATTTATAAACACTTGATAACTAATTTATTAGTTTTTATTTTACATTACAATTGTTCATGTTAATAACTAAATATATGCTAAGTCTGAAATTTTTTATATCAGCGATGCTGATGAAACAGAGTTGAACAGCTTAGGTTCCTGTTTGGCAAGAAACTGATCATTTTTGTCACTCTCTCCCCCATAATGCATGAGTGCAGTAAAAAAAAATATTTTTTATTATATCATGTTATTAACATATTAACTTATACTGCTTAAAATGGTAAATTTCTAAGGTTACTGTTATAATAATTTAAACTGTGCAAAATAGCCTTGCTCAAGTATAAAATACATCCTAATGACAGAGAAAGCTTTCCTTTTCGGCTCTAGAGTTTCATGGCTTTGAATGCTCTCCTTTCCAGTGCACTGTTGTGGGACTTAACTGCTATGTGGAAAAGTGCTTGCTTCTAGCTTGCACTCATGGTCTTGATCCATAGTTAAAAAATCAGTAAGGACTCTTAAGCCAAAGTGGAAGTGCATTAGTGTTTGCAATGATAAGTGCTGTCCAAGTAGTGTTGGCAGTATGGAAGAACGGAAGAAAAAAATGTTCCTGTATGTTTCCCGTTAGTCCCTTTAGCATTATTCCTCCCTATTTTAGCATGATCCTTCTTTAAATTACATTTCAGGAAGGGTGAAAGAACAGGTACCGGTAATAGGAACAAGAAGCAGGGTTTACAATTTTTTGTACTCAGATCGAGCCTTTGATTTGTGTGTTAACTGCTACTCTCTCTTCCCTTCTATGTGGTAGCAGAGCCACTCTAGGTGTAGTACTGTCACTTAAAGGGCAGAAGTGAGAGATAATGTTTCACTCCTTTTAAATTTAGCTACCAAAAATTGAGAGCCTCAGCGATTTGAAAATAGTATTTTTTTGGAAACTGTAATTATGTTGCACACGCAATAGTCTACCACTTACTAAAACTGGTTTCTTACAAATGAAAGTAAGTTCCCTGTACTTCTCTTCTCTGTAATCTCTATTCAGTAAAGCACTTATGGGGTTCATTAGAACAGAAGACTCACATGTGCAGCTGACATATATTTAACTCCATTAATTGTTCAGTTGAGTAAGAACCTAAATCTCTAAAAACTATTGTTAAATCTAAACACCAACACATAAAATCAATTCTAATAAGTATAATGAGTTCCTACATTAATTGTTATCACACTGAGTTCCCTAAGGGGTTGCATCTCATAATGAGAGCCTCTTGCTTTAGGGTCAGATTAAAGAAAGCTTTCACATATTTTATCTCATTAAGTTATCACAATACTTGAATTAATTCATTAATAATGAGATAGATGGGAAGTGCAAATTATGTAAGTCTAAGTCTGGTTATGTTATATGACATGAAAATATTATTAATGGGATTAGCTGAAATCTGATTTCCAAACAAACGTTTAAGAACTTTGAAGAAATGATTTGTCAAAGTTATTTCCGGAGCCGTAAGACAGGATTTTACCACAGGGACACGGCATCTCTGAGGTAGAAGCAGAAAAATGAAAAACAGTAAACAAGTTGAGATCAGTAGAGGCTAAGGGCTGATTTGCAAGGACCTGAAAAAGTTAAATCTACCAAAATAAAGGATGATGAATGAACTTTCTAAATGCTGCTAAGTGAATACATTCTACTATTACACATCTGAAGGTGCCAAATTAATTACTAAAAGTACATGTTTACCTGTCTGTCTTTTTACAATGTCCCAATTCTGCCCAATAAACTGTAAAGGTTTAGAAGAAACTGTTCAGCAGCTAAGATCATCTTCATGCTGTCTTGACGTTTTACCCACTGGTAAAAGAGTCTGGTTTGATTCAAATCACATCCCCCACACATCCCTCATGCCAGGTGTATTCCCCTGAACCTTAAAAAGGCAATTATCAAACTATTGTTGAAAAAGAGAAGCTTGGACAAGCTGGTCATTCAGAAATACAGGTCATCTAAAACCTCCTCTTCATCAGTAAGATTATTGAAAAAGTTGTCTTTCTACAGTTAAGTGCCTTCTTAACAATTACAAGTTGCTTTGATGCCTTCTACTCAGGTGTCCGTGCCAAACGTCTTAATCAGAGACTTCTCTGATTAAGGCATTTAATGACATCTGAATAAATTCAGACTCTGGAAGAACCACTGTACTGGTACTGTATGACCTTAGTGCAGCATTTGATAATGTTGATCACTTGATTTTATTAGAATGTCTGGAAAACTGGGTCAGCCTTTCTGGAACAGCACTGGACTGGTTTAAATCCTACTTGAAGGACAGGGACTTCGATGTGCCAGTAGGGAACTTTAAATCAGAGACTAGAAAAATCACATGTGGGGTTCCTCAAGGCTCCATTTTGGGGCCCCTCCTATTGAATATCTATTGTACATGCTCCGTCTTGGCTCAGATTATAGTAAATAACTTCAGTTACAATAGCTATGCAGATGACACACAGCTTTACATCACAATGTCAACAGGTGATTATGAACCCATCAGATGCTTAGAACAGATCAATATGTGGATGCACCATCGTTTTCTACAACTGAATAAAAACAAAACTGAGATAATAATTTTCAAACCAAAGAGGGAGAGTTCCGCAGTTAGCCCACAGCTTCAGTTATTACAGCTAAAAGCCAATGATTATGGCTGATATCTTGGTGTGATGATAGACTCAAACAGTTACAACCTCCGCCTTTTATCACCAGAAGAACATCTCTGGAATTAAAGGACTAATGTTCAAGCGTGATCTAGAAAAACTAATTCTTGCATCTTTTTTTAGTAGAAATGAATACTCCAAAAGTGTGTATAGGTTTGCATAAAAATTCCATCATACACCTGCAGCTGATCCAAATCTCTGCTCCCTGTTATCTCTGAAGTCCTTACATTTGGTTCCTGTAGCTCAAAAGGATAGACTTTAAAATCCTTTTATAAGTCACTGAATGGATCAGCACCTCAATACATAACAGATGTTTTAGTCAGTGTATTAACCTCCCAGAACACTCAGGTCTTCTAGTTCCAGTCTACTCTGTAGACCCAGGACTACAACCAAACATGGAGAAGCAACATTTAGTTCCTATGCCCCACTTATCTGGAAATAACTCCCAGAAGACTGTAAAAGTGATAAAAGCCTGAGTTTTTCGGTCAAAGTAAAAAACCCATTTGTTTAAAGCTGCCTTTAACTGTTGGAAATAGACTGCCATAGTAGCAGCCATTTAAAGTGGCCCCTCCAAGTCAAACAACAGCCGAATGGCAGCCCACTTAATTGCAGGGGATCAGCCAATCAGCCAAATCAAAAACATTTGTATAAATGTTTTTGATTTTATTTTTCTTATATTTTTCTTAATTTATTATCTAATTCATTTAAAGTGCTTTGGATTGTCCATGTACTGAATTATGCTATAGAAATAAACTTTTCTTACCTTGCCTTCAGTGGAGGGATCATATCGCTCACTTTACCTTGTAATACATATTCTTATTCATTTCTGATGGCGTTATGCTGACAGCTCTGAGCAGCATTGTGTCTGTTTCCCTGCAAGCCCCCATATTAGCTTCTCTGATTGGTTGATGTGATGAGTGAGCACTAAAAGTTCAAATTTTCCAACTCCAGCATCAGCTGCATCTGAAGCGGGTCACGTGCCTAAGATGCTAAAATGCTCATAAGGGGCTGCTTCTGCTGCTCAGATGCATCAAGATGCTTTGCTCCTGCTGCTTGAGACACTACAGGACCTTTTGAGGGACCTTGATGCGTGTCAACCATTGACTTTACGTGTAAACCAGTCACTTCTGCTGCTCAAATCCCATTCATTGTGAACGTAGCATTAGTTTTCTCTTAAAGCCTGGTGCTTAAAGTCTAGTTAGGCTTACAAAGGACTATCAAAACACTGAATGGAAATCTAGTGTATATAACCTTATTTTATCATGCTTAGGTGTTTTTTGCCTTTTTAAATAGGCATAGAATGTGACTATGCCTCTATAATTGTGTTTTGCAGTAACCTTTAGATTCATCTCTGAGTAAGAGGCATGGTCATTACATTGCTTCCTTTAGAATTCAAAACACCACAGGGTCGGAAGTATTGACAAGACTGAAATATGTTTTGCTTTATTTCTTTTTCTCTTGTATAATCAAATAATTCAACAGTGATAAAGTGTAAACATTGTGTTCCTTTACACTGAAATTTAAATTCTAGCCTAATCTGGCTGGGTTTTATTTGTGAATAAAGCAATGAATTGAACATTCAGCACTTTCCCTCTTGTACAGAATATTTACATTTTTTTATAGATTTGCTTCTGTGTTTCTTTTATTTGTGCTCACATTGCGGTCTATTTATTTCCACAGGGGGAGGAAATAAGTTGCTATTTAAAAGCTTTTGAAAAGAAACAGAGAGTTTTCTTAAAAAAAACGCTGATAAGAATAGAATGGTTGTAGTAATAAGGTGTATTTTTGCTATCTTAAAATGTAATTTTTTCTTCACTGTTTCAGAGAGATGTAAAGAGGATCTTTTTAAAGTCTCTGCCTCCATTTATGTCTGGTGTAGTGGGTACTTCTTATGTAAGTCCTGAAACCTGAGAGCCAGTCACCTGTTCTGCTACCTGAGCTCAGGCACTGGGGAAAGATAAAGGACAGACGTGCTCCATATCTGAATACTCTACTCTTACAAATTAAGCCAAGGGAGCTACTGAAAGCTCCAGAAAAAACCCTGACAACAACTCAACCTAACCAGAAGCAGGAATAAAAAAAAAAACAATTAAATAAGAAAGTTACTGGGGTCTGTGAAAGAAAGTCCTCGCTTTTAAGGATTTCTTTATTAGTTCTCAAGTTGCTTCTCTTTGAAGTCTTCTGTGAACGACTTAAGATCACAGGATAATTTGAGTAAACATATTGACTGAATTGATGTTTTCTTTTTTTCTTTTTCTTCACTGAACCTCTGAAGGCTAAGAGGAGTTTCCACTGAAACCTAACAAATGATCAGGGAGGACGTTGCCCTCCCTCATGATCTGTTATGTTCCTAGGTGAGAGCAGGACAGCTCACACTGTGGCCTCTGGAGATACAACTCATTCTGTGGAGAGGAACAGCTACTGCTTGAGGTAAGTGGCTGCAAAAAACAGTTGATAATAGCAGCATTCAGTTAGATTAGTGCCTGAGTTAAACAGAGAAAAACTGTATGAAAAGGAAATATTTTATTACTTGTCTACAGTAATGTATGTTTTGCTCTCAGAAAAGTGAGCAGGTTTTAATTTAACTATCTATACGGTTATATTTGTTTCAAGCATGGAACTGCCTAGGCTTTCTGTTTTGGGTTTTTGGGTGCATTTTGTATTCTTGTTGGAATTCCCGTTTTATGTATTTTATTTCAAATAATGGAAATAATGTATATTCCAGTTATGTTGTTTAGTTCAGTTGATTTTTCAGTTGTGCTTTTATTGGTACAGTAATCTCATTTGGAATTAGGCCTAAATCTATTCATATATCTTAGTATTTTTTTTACTGATTTGATTTTTCATGAGTAACATGGTTTACAGTTCCTTGTAAAATTTTATTAACACCCATTTTGTCATGACAAAAACACAAAGTTCAAATATTTTTGCAAGGATTTTTACTGACTGTTCAACACAAAAAGTGCATCATTTTGAAGTGGAAGAAAACTGAAACACTGCAGTCAGTCCTTGAGGATGAATTTCTTCCAGTTTTGAATATCTTGGGCCTGATCTTTCATGACTTTAAAAAGGGAATGTTGAATTGTGTGGACAAAAAAATTGCACTTGCTCTTAGATTGTGCGTCGTAATTTATCCACAAAGACTAAATGTGCAAAAGAGAACACATGCAAACAGATTTGGTTTCTCCCCATTCAATCAAGAAAATTTAGTTTTGAATTTTTAAATATATATTATAATTATCACCAACATGTTGGTAATAATGATATTTAAAAATTAAAAGCAACAAGGAAGAATATATTTTATTGTGCACTTATGTGCAGCCAAGAACAGAAAAACGAGGAACATGGCTAAGAAAAAATTGAAAGATTAGATATCATTCATAAAACTTGTTCTGCACCTTGATGGCTAATGTTCCGATAAAGGAACATCAAGCGAAACAAGAAATCCTGGGATTTCTTGATTCTTGTTTGAAGGATTATGCACTTTCACAATTTGGCCATCCGAATATGATCTGCATAATCACAACTAAAGTTGCTACCAACTACCTGCTTACAGTAACTGCATGTGCAGATTGCTTTGCTCCTGGTGTTAAAATTTCCTCTGCTCTTGCAAACAAGTTTACAAGTGTTTTTAATACATACAGGATGAACCTTGTGAAAATCTGGTACACAGTGTGCAAAAAGCTCAAACTTGGAAAACACTGTAATTTAAACAATTTTAGTGTAGCTTTGACCATATGATTATGATCTTTTTAGAGGATGAAGCTCTGCCCCATACCACACCCAAACCAGGTACGGTATTCTATTGCACAACTTCCCCTCATTGACAAGATCTGCAACATCAACTTTCCTGGCATTCTCCTTTTAAGTAATACACATTTTAAAATATGTTTTATTTTCCCTTCAGTTTAGAATTATGTGCTACTTTTTATTGTTCTATTATGTAGATATCTCAAAAAAGGTATTAGGATTTAAGACTGTGATGAGAGAAAACAAAAACAGTTTGAGAGGTGTCAATAGAAGGCACTGTAAATAATCAGGTTTTCTTCAACCTGCTGCATTCTTCTGCAATTGGTCTTTCGTCAAAACAGCCTTCATAACAGTTCATTTTAGCCAAAGTGGGGGTTTTGTATTTCACATAATGAAACCACATCAAAGCCAATATCAGATGTTTTCTTGCAGTCATTTCCAGCAGATTGTAGTGAGTGTGACAACATTCCAGCGACCCACGGTTGGGATCATTACAGCATGCCTGACTGGACTGATCAAATTGCTTTAACACGGAGACCATTATCTAACTTCTAGTTTTCGAAACAAGCACTGTTTATTTAATGTAGTACATTTTTCACCATTATATTTCAACATAATCTGGTCAATATACCTATACTTGAAACTAAAGGTAATACTGACAATTACTCAGATACGAAAACATCACATTTTGGGCTTTGTTTGTGCATCTGCAAAAAGAACCAGTTGAAAGCAGAACCTCCACCCAAAATGATGTTTTAAAATACAGACAGATTTGAAAACGGATATGAGTCCCCATTATCACCTTCACCCTCCCCATCTCATTTCAATGTCTGGACGGATTAAAGCTGCCACAATATTTAGGGGCTTTTTTGTTTTAATATCCACATTGATAATAACAGAGTCAAGTTAGCTAAATACAAAAAAAAGAAAAAAAAATTGCCTAATTGTCTCAATTTAGTGTTGTTGTTTTTTTATCATCTGTCTTCTTGTTTTTGAATTTGTCACACCTTATTGTCCCCGATTTCCTCTGTGTGGGACAATAAAGGCGTTTCTTATAGATCAGAGCAAGTTTAATTTACAACTGACCTTTCTATTTTTTGCTCTCAAATATATTTCTGTGTCCATCCATCCACCTCTTATCCTTTGGGGCCATGGGAGGCTGATGCCTAAATCCAGCATTCTGTGGGCAAAAAGTCAGATACATCCTGCACATGTCAATAGTTCAGCAGGGGAACAACACAGAGACATACAGCTGTGCACACACTCACACCCATGAACAATTTAGAGTCCCCAATCTAGCAAACAGTCATATTTTTGGATGGAGAGAGGAAGCCTTAGTACCCAGTGAGAGCCCATGCATTAACCAAGGAGAATGTATAAACTCCATGCCAAAATATACTTGGACAGTATTCAAACCCAAGAAAAATCTAATGCATTGCATCTCCAGCATTACTGTTGTATGTTGAAAGCTCAGTCCTATTTCAAGACCTGTTTAGTCAATGGGCTCTATGCTCAATTCCACTACTTGCTAAACTTAGGGCAGCTCTGTTGTTTCCTGTCTTTTTCTACTGGATTAACTGATTAATCCAGGTGTGGCTGACCCCAGTAACCATGGACAGACACACCTGGGTTAATCAGTTAATCTGGTAATGAAAGACAGGAAACAAAATATCTGCCTTAAGTTCAAGGAGTATTGGAGTTGTGCAAAGAGCCATTCAGCTAACTTAGAGAGTCTCCAAAGAGTTTGAGTTGTGCTAATCTGAAGGAATTTAATTGATTTTGAAATCATCGCATTTACCCCAGAATTCCAACCTACCTGTGAACTGTTATCTATAGAAACACATGCACTAACAATAACAGATTTCATCTTAAAAATGAATTACTCACTGCATGTTTTCTGGCTTTATTTCAAATACTCTGATTTTACTGAAAAGCAAGCATTGTTGTTATCAGCATGAATTGGTAGTACTTAGATGTGGTGCATTCACTTGATTTAAAAAGGATGCATCATTAAGATTCTCGTCAGGTTGCTGATTAGAATAGATCAAGCTAAAAATCACCTCTAGCATCTCTGTTTTGTGTGCTTGCTATTATAGTTTCTCAGTGTGTCTCCCTTACATAACTTCTCTCATAGTTTTTTTCTTTTCTTGTTGTTGTCTCTATTTTTTATGTTTTTGATACATTTTTATTGGGCCAGTGTAGTGAGTCTGTCTCCATGGAAATCCACAACAGTGTCCCTTATTCAGGTTGTGTTGGCATTGACAAAGTCCCTTATCTTCATATACAACATGTAGGCAGTAGGGAAGTGCAGTATCCAGTTGAACAAGTGATGGTCCACCTCCAAAAGCTCCAGCTTAGTGTTGTTGCAAACCAAACATCACAGCAACCCATAAGAATTCCAAGAAAGTTAAAAGCAATCCAGTGGACTTCGTTTCCAAGTTGGAAGACGTTTTGCTTACCATCTAGGAAGCTTTTTCAATTCAAAATGTCAGAAGTAGCATTCAGTTTGAGGCTATATAGAGTGGCCCAAAACAAAAATTTGTTTTGTCTTAAAAAACATGCAAATTAAACTGTAAGAACGGGTTCCCGACCCTTAGGGGTGGGGAGTGGTTTGGGTTCTTTGTTAGCCTGCAATATCTAGGGGGAATTGTGTGCCTGGCTGACCAGGTAAAGTGTTTTGGTCCCCCTGTATCAGGCGGGGGTTGCAATGATCGTGGGAAGGAATCAACTCTATCGCTGCATTAAAGGTTTTTGAAACCTGAGTCCACCCCCTGTGTTTAAGGCTGGTTTTTCTTTCTTAACATAAATGGCTTCCTTCACACCCCTTTCAAACCACCTGTTCTCTTTGTCCAAAATGTGAACATTCTGGTCCTTAAAAGAATGTCATTTGTCCATTAGGTGTAGATGTACAGCCGGGCGTTGTCCAGAGGAGGTAGCTCTTCTCTGTTGGGCAGTGCATCTTTGGAGAGGTTGTGTGGTTTCTCCAATATAAAGATCAGACCATTCCTCACTGCACTGAACTGCACTCCACTCATATATGGTCTGGAGATTTGTCTTTAGGGTACACTAGTCCAGAGGTCGCAGATTAGTGGACCGCGGCCCGGATCAGGACCCACCTGCTGGGTAATTTGGAGCCAACCTGATTCAAAACATTCATAAATTACTGCATATATCCGAAGACAGTGTCTAATTTCACTTGTGCCGCTTCTCCTATTTGTACGGTAAAGCCCTCCTGAGCGTCCGGGAACAGGCTGCGCAAGATACAACTTAGCCAATGAGCTGTGTCAGTCTGGGTTGCTGCTGCTAGTTACTTTTAGACACAGCAGGCAAACCTGTTGCAAGCCAGGCGATGGGAAAGATGGAGGATATGAGGAGAAAAAGAGAAATAAACTGTGGACTGCTGGAAGAACTGGGGTGAGCTGGTGACAGAAAAGTAAAATGGCGTGCTCAAAGATGAACCTGCACATTTTAGTTATGTTTGGCTCAACCTGCTGCTGTGAAGCAGGATTCTCCACCATGAACATAATCAAAAATAAATATTGATCCAGGCTCAAGAATGAGCACTTTGATATGTGCTTGAGAATGCCTTTGTCACCATTCACACCCAAGTTTAAAGCCTGCAGGTCAACCTAAAGCCCACTGCTCTCAATAACGCAAGAAAGAAAAGAAAAATAACAGACGGTCAGTTCAGATGTTATATAAAA
>NW_015150886.1:548537-576330 GCF_000732505.1 Cyprinodon variegatus
GGATGGATGGATGGATGGATGGATGGATGGATGGATGGATGGATGGATGGATGGATGGATGGATGGATGGATGGATGGATGGATGGAAACAGTTTATTATACATAATACCCTTGTTTTGATCTTGTGTTATCTGTATGTGTTTGCTCATTCAGTGTCTGCAGCTACTATTTTTTATTATTTATATCTTAGCAAACAGTGATAAATGTGTTATTAGTTTAACTGGCTTGCTAAAGAAAAAAGAAATCTAAAAAATAATGACTGTAGCTGAAACAGCGGATTCATAAATTTTCATTTCAGAGTTGTCTGAGCTTTCATTCCCATGTCGTTGTCTCAAAGTAGAACAAGCAGGGTAAACATAATCAGTTTCCTGCTGTCATAACATGTGCATTGCACTATCCTTGAAAAAAAATGAGAACCAGCCAAAACGTAACTTGAACCTACACTGGCGCTAGATTACTTTTCTGAATACATGTTTGAATTGTTTATTATTAAATTACATTTGCTGACTGATGCAAAACAGAGTGAGTCTTACAAGCTATGTTAATGTGTAAAATGAATGTCACAGAATACAGTCCATAAATGGACAACATCATTGGCCTTTTTTATGTTCTTCCATTCTTCAATCTTCCAATTCTTCTTCTTCTTGCAGGGCTGTGGGGGGAGGGGGTGTTGATTATCTCCAGTGGTCACTGGGCAATAGCTGATTTTCACCCTGGACAGGTTGCTTTCCACCTCAGGCTTTATATAAACTATCCAACATTTGTCTTCAACTAGGGCTGATAAGAGGGCCACAAATTGAGCTGAGCTGAGCTGTACAGCAGAAATTCAGAAAGTGGAATCTTTTTTCTTTTTTTTTCTTTTTTTTTTTTTTTTTTACAATTTTTGGATCATGATGACTGGGAATGAGCTATGAGCATTGAATAAATATGGAATGGTAAACCGGAGGGGGAAAAAAATCAAATATTAAAGTGCTGGCAGAAATATTGCTTTAGATATTTCATCACAGGGCAAGTCTGTTTACTTTAAAAAAAAATGTTGGCACTTCTTCAGGTTCATCTGGTTGGTTTTAGATGAGCTGGTGTTCTGAGCAACTTTTTAAATGTGAACAAGTTTTCTATTCTAAAAAAATATATAGTGACACTTTAGATTCTTTTTCCAAATGTAATGATTTCAAAGCTTGTTTTTAAAAATATATGGTTAAAAAATACCACTTGATAATCACTTGAAAGAATTTTTTGTTGCTTATTTTACTGGTTGCTTGGAGGAAGAGAAGAATATAAAAGATTAAAGAATTCTTAATTGTTTACTTTAATTTGTTCATACAACTACAAATATACTACCTAATGTTCTATATAAAAATAATGTAAAACTATACAGTATTTGTCTTTCGTTGTAATGTTGAAAATGTAGACGAATACAAGAGGTTTAAAACAAATGGTAGTTCATCCAACTTCATTTTAATTTCACAACATTGACATTGTTTTAAAAAAATGACAAGACGTTTCTCTATCGGGGTGGAATTAGCTTTGCGAGGGTAATAGTGAAATTATTAGTTTTTGATTGTGCTGGTTTAGAGTTTTGACAACCAAAGACAGAACTGAAGCAGAAAATTTTAACTTTCTTGTTAGAAAATCTTGAATTTTAATTTCAAATGTCATAGATCTATTTTTCTGCTTGCTCTTCTTTTCTTTCAGTGTTGTAGAAAACAGTACAGTGTTTTTCCTTGTAATTTCACAAAAGCGGCCACTGGTTGTGTTTTGTGTGTGTGTGTGTGTGTGTGTGTGCAGTATTTAGTTGTATGATCTTTTAGTTAGAGAATATATCAGAAGGAACTGAAATGAAAATTTTTTTCTCTTTCTTTTTCTTTTCAGAGTACTTAGTAAGCATATTTCTGCTTTACTGCACAATAATGTCCAGTCATCTGGAGTGAGGAGAGGGACAAGGAGGAGAGGAAACCATGTCGCTTGGATCTAAATCCAGCCAATCTCCTGTTACTTAAAGACTATACTTTTGTGGAGATTTCCAACCTGATATGGGAGGCAAATTATACAGTATTTTTACCTTTTATGTAGCAATTAGAAAGATTTTTTCATCCATCCTTTTTATAATTTAATAGCTGCTCCAGAGCTATCACTAAACATCATCCTAACAGCCAATGAGAGACTCAAAGGCCCAGCTGGATCCTGTCATTTGTTTGTCAAATAATCAAAGACACGTCCAATCTCCAGCTAATGGATTGTCAGCAAGAGATCCAGGAAAGATTAAAGTACAACGTCCTGGATGGAATCCAAACAACTCAGAAAAGGATCAAAAAAAGGAAATGACAGATTTCTCAGGAACAAAAACATTCTCCCCAGAGCTTTCCTACAGGGTGTGCATCCATCATGAGTTACCCCTAAGGTCTTGGAGCTCTGCTGTATTTCTGGACAAGTCACTTTGCATTTCACTTGCAGAACTTGCTGCAGGAGTGAGAAGAGTTCAAGTACCTCTGTACAGATCTGCCCTTACTTGTCAGCTTGGTGTGCAATCTCTCTGCAGATCCACTACAGATAAGAAACCAGCCAAAACAAGCGAGGTTTACAGGAGAGGTAACTTCAGCAGGTGCAATGTCCAAAAGATGAGACTGGATCACACAGGGAGCCCTTTTTCAAAGCACTGTGGACCCAGGGAAGATCAAAAGGCACTTGCTTGTGGTGTTAACAGTAAGGATGATGACTGGGAAAAGCAGAGCCACAGCACTTCTTTGTCATTCAGAGAACCTTCTTCCTTCAACACAAAGGCTGCAAAGCAGAAGGGGAATGCAAATGAGGCAGCCGTCTCTGCTCAAAGTAATTCCAGGCACAGGAAGCACACTATCACTGTTAGACCAGGTATGAAATGTAACCACCTTCAATGGAAAATCCAAAGATCAGTAAATATATATTTCCCCCGCTTGAATATCCTAAATGAAACTTCAAGGCATAACAGGAATTGTATTTATGCACTAAGCTGGTCTTAGAGTATTGTTATTCTCTCTGTTTCTTTTCTTTTTGGCTCTAACCTCTTACTTTCTTATCTCATGCATTGTTAATAGACCCCCCCACACACACTTTTTACATTATTTCCACTGTCTTTTAATACTGTTTAAAATAAATCCCAGTTGGCAGAAGAACATGCTCTGCTCAAACATCCTTCAATCAAGAGCAAGCAAAACTCCTTTATCCACCTCAACTTACAATAAAAGAAAAAAGGATAAGATGACTGCTGCATCGGGAAAACATTGTAATATTTTACAATAGATTTGAAGGGATTTTTGTTGAGAGTACAAAGAGAATGCTACAATCTTCCTGTAGCTAGGGTGCAACTGTTGCGTGTTTATCACAATATAGCCAAAGGCAACTTTGCATTTTAAAATGTATATGTGCAAAAAATGTGTATGAACAAAGCTAAAGTCATGTTTTTCTCAAATAAGACATGAAAAACAAAAGATAAAGTATTACCGGAACAACTTGAAGAAAAAAGTAAATTATTTTCTTTTATTTTTTTCCATATTGGAATTCCTAACCTGCTTATAACTACAGTATTTATAAGATTAGCTGAAACAGGATTTGGAACATACCACGTCTGCACATACCTCACCACTGAGCTTTTGTTTCATTTCAAAGTTGAATCAAAAGTAATAGAATATTCTCAGAGCAAACCAACCTTAATAAATCACAAAATCTGTTTGTATCTAAATATATATATTTTAAGAATACCATTCAGACCCCAAAAAACACCATTTAATGTATGTTTATTGAGAACACCAATAATATATCTTAATACACCAACTTCGAAATTTGGCAATATGTTCAATTAAGCTCTATCCTAAAAGGGTAAGGTAAATGATTTTGTAAGAAAAAAAAACTGTTTTCATTTTGACAAAGTTAACATACAATCAAAAGTATAGAATTGTTGACAGGATGTTTTATGTGTAATTAGCTTAAAACTTGAGATTAAAGGTCAAAAAACAAATTTAAAATATTTTAACTTTTAGAAATGTCTTTTTATGTTGGAATTCTGCCCTTTTTTAACTTGGCATCAGAACAAAGCAGTAGGTATAGAAGAAGATAACTAAGAGTGCAAAGTCGATTTTTTTTTTTTATCTGATCTAATATTAAATATAATGGACTATATAATGGAGTATAACCTTTTTTTAATGAAAAACCTGCCTATATTAATGGAAAAAGTTGCTGCCAAAAGGACCTGGAGTTTCTTATTTACTCATAAAAGAGCATCCACAAAATATTTTAATTATTAAACTGCCTCACCTTTGTGTTGGTAGTTTAAGCTTTTTTCAATTTCACTGGACCTAGTCTGGCAGTAAATATATCCTATAAGAAGAACTTGACCAGTGACATTATATGACATTGATGCAGTACCATTAAAAGATGAGTGATAGCTGTAGCATATTCAGCTGAGAGATGTGTTCTCAAAAGAGACATGAATGAGGTTAGGAGAGCAGATTAGATGCACTGCCATCGTTTACATTATTCATAGGCCACACTGGAGTTCCTGCTGTTTTATTCCTTCTTATGAGTTGCTAGGGTTTTGTGTGCATGTTTGTGTATGTAACTTGTTTTTATCACAGTGTGGAGACTTGAATCTGTTTAAACAGTCAAATCATTGTGTCCTATGTCCTTATGGGGACCAAAAACCTGGTCCCCTTGTGTGTTTGGGTGTGTGTGTCTCTGAAAGCATTAGATTGCACTTGGTTCAGTATAAATTCTGTTCCTTGGTGTCTTCAAAATTATAAAAGCTTTACTATAGAAGCTCAAGACCCCTTTGAAAATAGTGAGTATAAACAAGAGAGATGGTAAAGCAACATCAAAGAACTGTTTTTAGAAAGTTCTGAATGAATCACTTCATTTCAGAATTAGAATTGGCTTTATTTGCCATGTTTGTGTACACATACAAAATTTAATACTGGTTTGTACCACACCCAAGATATGCTTTATATAATAACAAAATATAAAAAAAACGACAAATAAGACAATAAGAATTTATCCAAAGCATAAACAAAATTGGCAGATTAAAACAATAGAACTAGTGCGATTAAAATTATTCAATATTGAATAAATAGGTCGTAACCAGTAAACAGAAACTGAATAGAGATAGAGATACTGGGTCAATGCATAGAATATGTTCCTGTCACTGTGAGTCAGCGCTTCATTTCACAAACTTAAGGGTTTTTTTCGTTTGTTTTTTTGTGGGATTCTCAGTATAAAGATATATTTATATTTATATTACAAGTTTTAAATGATACAATTTAAGCTATTTCTTTGTGTCTTGAGTAGATTCAGAGATGATGAGCAAGCGGGGAGGTCAAAAGGCAGAAGAAGACCAGGAAGGTAGCAAATCCATTGAAGCTCAGACAATTTCCACTTGTCATCACCACTCACAGCTGCAGAATGATACCGTGGGAGGCACTCCTAAAACTCTGAGCCTGAAAGTATGAGTCACATTTTTATACTTTTTTAAAAGAAATCTCCTTTAAACAAGTAAAATCTAAAGTTTTAGAGGAAGGTAAGCAAACTGTCAGCATTTTAAAATACAAAAATGGAATTCAAAAGGCTTTTTGACAGAATTTGACTTTTCAACAGGATGGGGGATTTTACCTAAGCTAACACATCTTTTCTGAAGATGTAATTTAAAAAGATAAAAAAGCTTAAACACGTAAATGCAAAACTTACATTGCAAAAAAAAAAATAAAAAATACAGATTGGCTGACTTATGTGTTTTCTCTACTTTGTTTTCCAGCTAAATAAAAACTGGGACATTGTGACTGTATTGGCAGGACAGTTCCAACGTTTTTTGTTTTACATAGTTCAGATCAAGCTCAACATAGAATAAAATAGAATAGAATAGAATAGAATAGAATAGAATAGAATAGAATAGAATAGAATAGAATAGAATAGAATAGAAAATCACTTTATTTTCCCACAATGGGGAAATTGTGGTGTTACAGCAGCAAAAGGTTATAGCAGAAGTGCTCACAAAATGTGGACCTTAGAAAAGTGTAACATTTATACCTATGTTTGTACAAATGTATGTGTAAAAATACATAGTTTTAGTGTAATAATATATCCTTCTTACACTGTCCATCCCTTAAAAGTTAATTTCACACATGCTGATCTCTTCCCCAGGAGGCTTTGGAGCTCTTCAGGCCAGATTTCATCAGCCGATCTCAGGGTCGGGTGAGGAGGTTAGAGCAAAGGGCCAGGAGAAGGAGGGCTCTGAGGGACTCCAATCCAGATCTACTGAAGGCCCTATATGAAGACAGAGACAAGTACAAGAGGAACTGTACAACACCAGATCCACTTAGTGGTAAGTAGCAGCCAGAAAAAAAGAGAAGTAAGCCATTAAGAATAATGTTATGTGACTCATAACATCCACTGGTAAATAGTCTCAGTTTTTGTCAGACCTGCAGTGTTGACAGAAGCGTTCAATCAACCACTGATCATATGACAAAGGATCCTAGAACTTTCTGGTATAAATAAACAAGAACATGTGTTGCATTAGTCCCGGTGACAGCAGAAAGTAAATGACTATGAAACATATTCAGAGCAGATGGTTTCTTTCTCTCTCCTACATCCATATTTTATCATGTTATATCACTTTTGCAGGTTCAGGCACATTTATCAAATCTGTGGACGACTAGGCACAGGGCTGCTCCTTCAGCAGTTGTCGATTTCTAAAGACAAACAGACACCATAACAAATTAATAACAAACATGAAGATGCCAGCTTTTTTTCTTTCCAAGAAACAATGCAGTTTCCTAAACGTTAATTTAATTTTCAGTGCCTCTGCTTTTTATCAAATGAGAAAAAAAGGGATTTTGACATGTCATTTCTCTTTTAATAAAGAAACATTTCACTGACTTTGCTCTCTGGTGGCCATCACGCAGTACTACAGAGAAGTAAAAACTTGTAGAGATGCAGGTTGGCAAAGAAACTGAGAAAAAGAAAATTAAAACTCACACTTGCCTAATATAACTAATAAAATAAAACATAAAAGACTGTCTAGGTGACTCTATGCACACATTTGAGAAGAAGGTACAACTTGTATGTTTTCCTCATCTAAAAAAGCACACATTATTAGTAATTTAATCACTTTCAGTGTTTTTATTTCTATTCCTTTGGATTATTTTGTGACCATGTTTCAAAAAGTGCTTTAAACCTAAATTCTATTTATTTATTTCTATGCTAAAACTGAATCAGACTAATTTAGGAAAAATATCCAGCAGTGACTAGATCAGTATTTACAATAAGGACCGTTCTCCACTATTGTTAATGTATAATATATATAAATGTATAATATATATAAATGTAATAATTTTATTCAAGTTCAACTGCATTAAAAATGTATTTTCAAGATTTTTAATCCAATTATAAGCAGCCAAAATATATAAATAAATAGTAAATATAAATTCTAAATATACAAACATTTAGCATATATTTCTGCATATCATAATCTCGTACAGCAAATTTATGGACAACAAATCCTTTTGTTAAATTATGCGAAATAAATCTTTTCAACAAATACATTATTTTTAATTCAAAATCAAAGTTATACATTTCTGCAAAGTAACAGTCACAAAAAAATGTTTTCCTGAAGAATAGATATTGTCTAATATGTAAGCCCATTTATTTATCACTTCAAAGCAGCATAACCATCAGAGATGAGGTTAGATTATATTTTCCTCCATGTCAAAGTTGCTATTCTATAAAGAAAAAAAAAAAAACTATGTTGGATATATATGATGAATACCATATTTGGTCAATTAAGCCAAATGGTTTAAACAAAAACTCTCAGGTAATAAGTTTGAATACCACGAGAGCCTAAAAAATTAACTGAAGCAACTTAAAGTTGAGCACATGAGTATAATCCAATTTTCATCAAAATGTCAATACTCATTTTGTCTAAAGTTCAAAGTACATTTAAATGTAATGTTAGAATATATTTGTATTTAAGACAACAGTCGGTTGTTGTTATTAAGGGTAAAATATATATATTTTACAGTAGCGAACTATCACAAGTCAATTACCTAACATGTATTAACTCAACTGAGAAAGGTCTGTCATTCATCTCAGAAAATATATCAGATATTCAGGACCATTTCTTTAAAGGTTTTTGAAATGAAGCATTTGGTTAAATTTGAGTGATCCAGCAAAATATTATGATGTTTTGGCTTTAAAAGAAATGCAAGTATCAAACTTTGCATTGACTACTTTTACACCCCAGTTTGGAAAATATAGGTCTCTGAACCTTCTTTCTGCTTGATTATTTAGTTAAATAGCGATTATAGTACTAAATTTAATATAATCTAATGGATTCAGCTTAGTAGTAAATTTCATGAAGGAGAAATAAAGTGCTCTCCAATGTCAGAAGTAACAATGCACTAATGCTTTTTACTTTACTTCAGTCTGACAGAGATAATTAAAAGGACCAGGACTGGCTTTGTCAGTACAAAGGATGAGATTCAGATTCTCCCTGTTTGCTTTTCTATGTTGGTGTGTTATTGGTGGACAGTGTTATATTTCAGAATATAAAGCTCATTCATTAGTGTTTATTTACATATGTAAGCTTAATTTCCATATTAATTCCTCTTTGTTATTCCGGCAGGCTTTTCTAACTGAGTGCTTGTGTGTGTGTTCTAGATAACCTTTTTAAGCCAAGGGAGAGGTCTATATCAGGCAGAGAGATGCATCTGAGGTCCAGACGGTGAGTTTTTTTAAACTAACTCCCTCAAAGACTGTCTTGTTTTTACAATACATTTAAACACATCAATTGTTCCTTTCAGCTATAGTACAGATACACAAAACACATACACATCCACATACTGTTGCCACCCATCAAATATTTGATCCTTAAATGTCTTAGTAGAAGATATGAGGTAACCTCTATATCTTATCTCCATTTTTTTTTCTCTCTCTCTGCTTATCTGGTAAGGCACACCTGATCAGGTGAAGGCCTCCCATTGTAAAGGTTTTTTTTTTGTTTGTTTGTTTAGGGCTTTTTTTTTTCAAAGGCAATACTATCTGACTTAAAGAATCTCCTAACAAATTGGCAGTATTTGTGCAAGTGAGAAAGGGGAGTGCGTGTTTGCACCCTGTTTATCAGTTTTTTTTAATTTTTTATCCAGGCTGTGGTCTTACTTGATAAAACCTTGTCTCCAGAATCCCAGTCTGTTGGCACTGCTCAGCCACTGTTAGACTTCTGATACCATTTTCCTCTACCCTGTATGAATTTTCTTCTTTACGTCTGAAGGATTTACAACAAGCTGCCGGAGGTGACAAAGAAGAAGGAGGAGGAGAAAAAGAGGGCCATATCTCAAACCAACAGACTGCGAGCAGAGGTCTTCAAAAAGGTAAATGGATCAATCTAAAAGTCTCATTCCTTTGGAGGTTTCAGCATGAGACTCATCAGCTGTAAATTCAATGATTGTTTAAAACCAGTCTGACAAAAATAAAAGTTAAATTATAATTACACGGCAGTATATATTATTTGACAAAAACAGAGCCAATCTTTAGTTGGTATACGTATCACGAGCATGGATCTAAATTATCTTTTATCTGTTAATAACCTTTGACTTTGAAAACATTTGCTACAAACATCCTGCTTGTACTGTGGTGAGATTAAGCTAAAAATAGTTTCAACTTTTTAAGCAAGAGCTGGATATACGTACAAGCTGGAACTTGTTGCTGAGGTTTTTTTTTTATTATTAATTCACACATAGAAGATTGGAGGCACGTGGTTTGTTCCACAGACTTCCATTTTGGGTCCTTGAACAAGACTCCATGCTCCATCCCATGCAAGGTACAAGGCAAGCCAACTCCTCCTAAAGCATGGGTTATGGTAAATGGTAAAGTCAGGGGACTTGACCAAAGCACTCACTCATTTACACACACACACACACACACACACACACACACACACACACACACACACACACACACACGCACACTGATGGTGGCAAACTACATTGTGGCCACAGCTGCCTTGGGTCTGACAGAAGCAAGGCAGCCATACACTGGTGCCACCAATCCCTCTGACCACCATCAGTAGGCAATGCGGGTGAAGTGTCTTGCCCAAGGACACTTCATTGAAAGTCGGAACCGGGGCTTTTACCGACAAGAAACTCCTGATTTAAAGTAGTGCAAATAAAGTTTTTTTTTAGAGATATGTTATTCCAGTCTTTTCTCTACATTATAATTGTATAGGCATCTTCAATTTAGAAGATTCAGTGGTTGCGTTGCAGAACCATCCATCCATCGATCCATTTTCTTTACATGCTTAATCCCAAGTGGGGTCACGAGGGATGCTGGTGCCTCCAGCTTTCCATGGGCGAGAGGCGGGGTACACCCTGGACAGGTCGCTAGTCCATCGCAGGACACTTTGCAGAACCAACCTTGGGTTATTACCCAACTGTACATAAAGATGATTTCATAATTTTCAAAGTGATTTTTAAGTTTTGTTTTTTGCAATAAAATTAAAGTTCAGCTTATTTTTATTTTTGTTAACCCAGACAATTTAATGAAACACTGTGTACTTATGTTTTCTTAGAAAAAAATGTTATGTGATTTTTCTGTTATCAGAATGATGTCCAAACCTCTTGAGATAGAATAGAGGAAAAGAAGTAGTGCAATACAAATAGGCATAGTTTGTAGCACATTTGCATTTAAATTCCTCGGTTAGGGTCTTTTTCCATGCAGTTTGCATGTTCTCCTGTTCCATGCATGGGTTCTACCTGGGTACAGCTGAGTACAACTTCCTCCTACATTTCAAAAGCAGGACTGTTAGATCAGGTTGATTGTTGTCTCTAAATTTCCCTTAAGTGCGTGTATGTGTGTGTGTATTGTTGCACATCTTTGTGTTGCCTTGTGATGGGCTGGTGACCTGTCCTTTTGGCCAAAGACTGCTAGTCATTAATTAGATATTATTTTAAAGCTTTTTAACAGTTTTTAATCATTTTCACAAAAAATGTCATAGTAGTTTTACATGTCATAGATCTAAAATTAGAGGAAGGGAGCCCCGTTAAATGTAAGACTTCACCTATTAAATAATTCTACCAAGTAAAAAGGAAAGTACCAACTAGTAATGGTACCTCTTTGTTGGATTTGTTGACATTTTTAACTAAATACTACAAAGTAACTGGTTATTGGGTGAAAAATGACAATATGACAGCAGGATATTGTCCTGTTCAACAAATGAAACCAAAACAAAGCAGTTTTTATAAATTTCACCGGTTGAGATGCAGGGTTAATATATGAGAGAATGAGATAAACTGTGATTTTTTTTTATGACTTCTTATGAATTAATACATTCATTTTTAAGGGAAAAGTACATTTTTATTTCATCCAGCAGAGGTCAGTCTTAAACAATTTACACCTTGTGTTTCTGGTTTTCAGTTTCTCTGAACTATCATCCAAATATTTATTATTATTGGGAAAGTTTTTTCTTATTTAATAGTCAAAAAGATCAACATCTTCCTTTTTTTAAATATATTGTATTCCTTAACTTGTGACATCAGATAATAATCAAAGTGTTGCCTGTGCTCTTACTTTCAGCACTATACACCATTACTGTATAATTCAGCACCAGAATGAAGCACATTTTTCTGCTTTCTCGGATAGATGGGGAGAACTTGGGAAATAAATGATGTATTTAGGACATGCATTGTCAGACAGACCCACGCATGTTCACCTGTGGGTGAACTATCTCTATCTTTCCTGTAAAACCTGACAATTAATTCTCTGTCAACTGGAGAAGAATTCTGTGAATTTTTTCTGAATCGTTTCTATGACTGACTATTTTACTCTGAGGCTATTTTTACCGAAGGCCAAAGAACAATCTTTAAGGAAAATATCAAATCCACGGTAAACCAGAGTTTTGCTTCACTGACACAGCTGGCAAGTCTGCGCTCTGCTGAAGAATAGTACATTTCTTGGTGGAATTTTGCAGCTATGATGCCAGTGTGACCTCACCACCTATAAAATGAAGCCATTAGTTGGGCCCTACCACAGAGTCTGGGAGAAAAAGAATGACTTTCTTCTGAACAAACGCTGTGTGATTTGAAGGCCTCATTTTTATCTCACACAGAGGGGAAGCCCAGCAGAGACTCACAGCCAGGGTCTGATAGCACATAGTAGTGGGTGGGTGGTGTTGAATGCTGTCTGAAATGAGATTCCAGCTGTTGGGTAGTACATTTGTAGGAGAGTGATTGCACAGAAGTCAGATAGCAGACTTATTCCCTTTACCTATAGGCCTGGCCATCTAGGAGTGGGGAGTTGATGAGTGTGAAAGCCATTAAGCAGTGGTAGCTGACAGTGTGGTGCTGAGCTGCTGCTAAGAGACCGAGAAAGGGAAAGAGTGGGTACTGATGAATGGGTTTGGATCAGTCTATTGAAGGGTCAGATCAGTAATATTTGTGTTTTTCTTGTCTTACAGAGACTTCTGGAACAGATTCTGCAAAGATGAAAGCGACACCATCAGAAACCACCTTGTAATAAAAACTGCCTCCATGTGCATTCCACTCTTGGGTTATGTCTCCTAACTTTCCACTCTTTATATTGTTATAAACAGTGAAACTTGATTTTTTTTTTCTCATGTTGTTCCCAAATTCTCTCTTTCCAGTTAGAGACTGCCATGGTGTGAAAAGTATATCTGCTTCTCATATCTGTATACAAAGGTGAAAGGTTAAAAAAAAAAATCTACAGTAGTTAGTGTACTTTGGGAAGTGGACCACTGGAGGTACTCTGACTATAAACCAAATTAATGCTGTTATATTTACCGTGTTAGTGAGCTCCAGTCTATAAAGAGCACAGTGACGATGTGTGTTTCCTTTAGGCTATTTCTAAATACAGGAAGAATTCATCAATACTATCTATATTTAAAAATGACACTGAATAGGTAGCTTAAAAAGAAAAATTATTGTTTAACTTTTAATATATTTTAATATTTTTGCACAGTTATGAATAACTGTAGCTTTTCTATTATACATAACAGTAGCTCTGACTGACACTTTGATCATGTCCTACGTTGTAGTTTAAATATTTGTTTTATTGCTATAATACAATGAAACCAAAACTTTTTAACACAAGGTTATCCTAGCATACAGTCTAAAGTTTTTTTTTCTTCAAAAAATGTCTGGCACAGTTTGATAGATGCCAACTGAAAACAAATACTAACTAAAACAATTCCTGTGAAATGGCTGCAACAGAAAAAGAGCTTTAAAAGAAGATAAAATCTAACCATATATCATAGTTTAATTCTTAATATAAAGGCATTTTAAACAGCAACAGTAAATGTGCAACTATAATACAGAATTAAGGCTTTGATTTGAAAATATTTATTAAATGGTATATTACCAAAGTGGATCATCACAAAAGTGTGTCTACAATTAAACTATTAACACATGATGAGGTAAATACTTGTTTTTAATGTTAAATTATCAAATCTAGTAACACCATCTGCAGGTAATTTAATTAGTGTTTCAAGTTATTTTTAATCCGTTTTATGGTTTCAAAAAGTGATTTGCTGCAGGTAAAAATATTCTCCGAGCTGAGCAACCTCACGTACTTTTTGGGACAGTTTTGTCCTTGCAGCGAGGGAGCAAGACCATGTTTCAGTATTGGCTTCACGTCTGCCTCAAGGCCACTGAAATCCCCGATCTGGAACGGTAGAGTTTCAAGCTAATCAAACTCATGAGACACATGGTGCCTGTGAAAAAAGGTCCTCTGTCATGGAGCCCCAAACCAGAGATGACTAAATTATAACAGAGGAGGCTCCTAAAGTGCAGCCACGGACCTTTTTATGCATATAGTCTGTAAAGGTGACAGAGAAGTCTCTGGCATTTTAAATACAGTAGCACAAGCTGGGACAAGGCAAGAGTTAACAAAGAAAACCTTTAAACATCCAACTTTGAATGTGTATGTATGTGAATCACATACAGCATTTACAGCATGTGAATAATACTCAATAAATAAATCTGTATTACACAAAAACTTTTTTTCCTAAGGATATTTATTGATAATGTTTAGGTACTGCAAAGAATATTTTCTGTTTACATCTCCCCTGCCTGTGTTACTAAGAAATCTTTTAGGAATGACTCCACATTGGATAGCAATTTTCCTGCTGCCATGTCGGCAGGTTTCAGAAGTTGAGCACTAACTGACATGAGCTATATTTGAGGAGACAGGCTATTGTCAGTCAACTTCTCTCTCTCTGAGGAATCATGTGTCTGGATGTCACATTAATGTCTCTGCATAATGTGGACTCTGCCCTTAGGTCCCTCCACAGGCTAGAATGACTCAGCTACCCTCAGGTTATCTCGCTGTGGAAGCTTTTAAAAAGAAGATAAAATTGGCAAAAAGACCGAAACATCCAAACACTGAGCCTCAGCTTTCTTGATTTATGGCAAATAAATTGAATATTTTCTAAGAAAGCTTTCAGTGAATGAAAAGTTCAGTTTAAAGTTTGCCATGAGCTATATTGGGAAGAAACGTGAGCAAGATCGGAACATTCCTGTCCAATCTTCGGATTAAAAAAACTCCATCACATTAGGTAAACTCTTACTAAACAACTCTTTGGACATAGCAATGCTCCAAAGCAGCTATAAACCTGTTTGTTTTAAGGCATATGTGTGTGTTAGAATGCCCCAGTTAAAGCAAATACCTAAATATGATTGAAAAAATATGGAAAGTCCTGAAGAGATCACAAACAACATCCAATTTGGCTGAAATTGACTGAGAAATGGAGGCTGCAGAGGGACATCTGTGGCTCCTTATATTTGCCCCTTAGTGTACAAATTAAGTAAGATTAAGCTGAACCATTTCAGTTAGCAAACATAAGACATAGATGAGATCTAAATAAAGAGAACATCCCTAAAAACCTCCCTGGAGGCTATACAGTGACACAATTGACACAATTCACATAACTATAGTTCTGTTAGTTTTTTCTAACAAAAAGTTAAAGAGGTAATTGGAGGAAAAATCTCTCGCTGCAGAAAAACACTTATGTAATACATCACTTTAGGGAGTTTGATTTCATTCTATACAAGCTATTCCAATATTTAATTGAAAAATACTTCTGAAACAGTAGCAATTGCAAATGTCTTCCTAATTATTTTATTGATTTATTATTGATACTTGAAAACCTGTCCATTAAACTGGAATGGGAGAGTTTATGAACCAGTCGTTTCTACATTGGACTTGTAAGATAAAACACTAGAAAGGAGTTTGGGAACAACATGAAACAAAGGGTCTATATCCTTGTTGATTCATGTGTAAAAACAATTATCATTAGCACATTAAGAAATGCCCTCCCTTTATTTCATATCTAATTGTCTTCCATCCATGGTTTAAAAAAAAAACCCAGATGTGTCTCTGTAATATGTTCCATTAGGACTTTAGCTGAAATAATAGCAACAAGCATTAAATCTGTATCTCCAAATCTCATTACTTCTACCCATCCATTGTCTATACCCACTTTCCATTAACAGATCACAAGCTTTTCTCGGAAAACTGGATTTATGACATCAAAGCCCCTGAGACGATGAGATAAACTGCACTAGTCTAATTTCTTAATGTACTTTTTCTTAATACGTATATATGAACATCTGTTGTTTCAGTGCAACATGTCAACAATAAAGTTGAAAATATTTTAGACATGTTAGATTGTTGGGTCGCTGTTTAATATCGACAAATAAATTCTTTATTACGACAATGATTTCAAAAGAGGAAAATATATATATTTTTTTTGCATGGTTTGATTAATCGCAAATTATTTACACATGTCCACAACAGTGAGATTTTTAACCATGTGCTCTAGATAATAGTTTTTGACTATTTTTAGTCCATGGAAGAATTCTCTTAATCATTAAAGACAGTCCTTAGGATTAAATATGGTACCTTTCAGACATGCAGTCATTTTTGTCTTGTTACACTCACAAACGTCATTTTGTTGGAGGTTTGTGCCACAAAATAACAGAGGATAGCAAATAATCACCAACTAGATCTGAAAAATGTACATCTGTATTCTTGACTCAATATTTTGTGCAACTACTTGTGGCTGTGACTTAAACAACTTGCTTTGCACATCTAGAAATGTTCCATGTAAATTTGTTTTATCGCACTTATATTGAGGTATTGTTTTTTTTCTCTCTTCATTCTCAAGTTGCCTGTTGTTGTCTGCTGGATTCCATATTTCTTATGTGCACTGGAAAAACGATCTAATAATAAGTAATAATGTCTTAAATTAAGTGTATTTAGCCTTAAATTGAGTAGGTAAAATGAGATGATTTGCCAATAGAATGAGTAACTTCACTCTTAAAATAAGATATTTAGATAAAATGCACTTGAAATAAGACAATGCAATTGTGTATTTTTTTTTTTTTTTTGAATGTAAATTGTCTTGTTCCACTGGCAAAATGTCTCTTTTATCTCCTCGATTCAAGATCAAATGCACTTATTTTAAGAAAAAAAAAAACTTATCTAGATTTTGATTTTTTTCCAATGTGTCTGTTAGTCCAGCCTCAAACATATGCCTCCTTATGTCCTGCTGCCCATTCTTTAATGAAAGGTACAAGCAAGCATGTCTCTGGGAAATTAAACTTACCTTTTCCCAATCCCCCTTCAGTATATATTCAACAGGGACCGCATACCTACAAAACATACTTGTCGGTTTCTTTAATCATTTAAAATGCTTAGGTGTTTTTTAGTTTTTTTGTTCTAACACTTTGCTTCATTCCACCATATATATATATATATATATATATATATTTGCTAAATTTCATTAATATTCTATCTGTCTTAGGGGCCAGCAGGGGGACTCAGCACAGTCTTATGGTCGCCCTAGAATGAGGGTGGTACTAACAGTATTGTAAATGAGAAAAGTCTTTAACTAAACCCTCTTTAGGACCAAGCAGAGTCAGGAGCGCACATGGCATAGTGTTGCTGCTCCATCAGGTCCGCTGCTTCACCTTCTTCTCTATCATCTCTCCACTCATCTGCGCGTTCAAACTCAACCATTTAAGAAGAGACAAAAAGCCAGAAGAAAAACAGATGATCTTGTTTGTTTATCTATATTTTTGCGCACTCTGCAGTCTGAAATATGTTTCCCGTAGTAAGGAAAAGTTTATGACAACCAGCTGCATCTCATTGAAGTCCCCTCCCTCTTAAATAAACTGCTCTAACCTGGATATAACCCATCGCAGTGTGATCGGAGGATTCCTGCCTCTTTTTCATCCCAGCAGGCGTGATGAGAGGCTGGAGACGCCGGAGGAACTTTTCCTTTCTGCGCTTTGCGCTCCACCTCTGGTATCTCTCCACAGCCCTGGGGAATCTCACAGACCAGGATTTCAGCCGACAGGATGGTAAGTTAGTGGAATATGTGGAATCTATTTATAAACAAAATTAATTTCCTTTATAAGCAATTTTAAGATGAAATATGTTGAGTCAGAGCCATATGTAAACTGAATAAGTAACATTCCCATCCAAAGTTAGGCTGCCAATCAAATCTATTTCGCCCTACAGAATCCCAAATCTTTGCCATGTGAGCATCATTTTCTGGAACATATTCAGTCTGTTCCAGCTAAGCTCAGCCAAGCTGTTTACTTCACAGTAGAGGAAGGCAGGAACGATACAGAGTTTGTTTTTTTGTAGATCAGTCTTTGCGCAACAATAAAAGGAAGTCGGGCTGCTGTCAGATGAACAGATGAGTTTAACATCCAGGAGGATGCAGCTTCATCTCTAGCTTTCAAAACATAAACCAAAACAGGATCTTTTTTTTTCACCATGCTCTAAATTTAATCTGCTGAATTGATAAGACCGTGTATCTTGTGTGAGAGAGGCTGGAGTAGGGCTTTGTGACATAGTGCAAATATTTTCTCTTGAATGTGGTAATAGGAGCAAATATGAAAGATACAGACAGAAAAGAAGATGCTCTATTCACCACCAGACTCAAATAAACAAGAATTTCAGCATCCTGTGGTGATATGGGGTGCTTTGAATAGCAATGAATCCTCTTTGTTTGAGTATAAAACTATCCACTCTGGAAATAATACAAGTTTCCATGATTTTAAACTTCCTCATCTTATTATTCAATCCAATGCAGCTCCTATAGGTTTCTATTCAATTATCTGCATCACTGAAATATTATTACTTCTCCTGTCAAAATGCCACCAGAAGTAAATATGATGCAGCTCAGGAGGTGTTTACTGCTTACATCAGCTCAGTGTGGTACCATTTAATCTTTCACCCACAGGTTTAGTTCATATATAAATGCAGAAGGCAAAAAGAGTTTAAAGGGGCAGCATGAGTGTTGAAGTAGTTCAGGATGTTTGATGTCAGCAGGATGTGGACTCTTGTTTCTTGCAGCTCTACCTGTGCTGAAATGGTACCTGACTATGTCATGCTGCAAATCTAAGTATCAGCAATATGGTCGGTTAAATACAGTTGTAAAAGATGACTTACTTAAATGTGCATGTTATGCTTATCCATTAAATCTTTCCATCTATCACTACATGGAATTATATTTTAAACATATTTGTTCTTTTCCAAACACAATAGACATTAGAAGCAATTTGTCTCCATTTTACCACAGCAATACTGTTTTCTCAGAACAGTTTCCTTTGCCAATTACTTTTTTTTTGTATTCTATTTAAGGTTCAGTTTTTAAAAAATAACTACAAAAAAAAAAAGAGAGAAAATCACCTCTGTTTCTAAAAGTATTTTTTTAATCGTCAAAGGGTTCATGCTGCAGACAGGGCTATCACATTACGGATCATATGTTGTCACTAACAATTTTTTCCCAGAATCTTTTTTTTTTTGGCAAAGTAGTGTAGGGCTGAAACAATTAATAGGATTAATCATGATTAATCGATTATTGACATAGTCATCATTTAATTCAGTATTGGATTATTCATTAATTGGGGTATAGAGACTCTGAAAAATGCCTTTAGGTGACAGAACAACTCTCTTAGAGCAGCAATAATAATACTATTATTGTACAAAAAATATGTAAAATAGTTCCATTCTAGATGAAAATGTCTAGATGCAAAACTTGTTAATCTATCAATATGCTCTACCCAGAATTCCTCAAGTGGAAAAGTTTTAGTTTGATTTGGTTTAATTTTGCAAAAACTCTTCTTTAAGGAAGCTTTTGCTATCCGATTATTAATCAATTCTTTAAAAAAAAAAATCATCGACAGATGAATCGATTTGCATTATAATCATTAGTTACAGCCCTGCTACTAATATTGAAATACTTCTTTAACTGATACACAAGTGTGAACTGCTTAGGAGACATTATCATTCTCTGAGTGCAAAGGTAAGGTGGCTACATTTGGCATATTATTTGCTTTTCAAACATGCATTTCTGTATTTAAAAAGGTGTATTTTCATGGTGTTTAAGCTAATTAGCAGACTGAAAGGATATTACTCTGTATATTATCATCTTCCTATTAGGCGATAATGTGATGCATCATGTTTGGAAAAAAGGCTTTTCTGAAAACCAATATCAAAATCCTGCTTTTTACATGTTGACAGATTTGTGACATATCTTGGAAACGACAACTAAAGCGGATAAATCTGTAAAATACGGTTTTACACATGAGCTATTAGAATATTCCTTCCAAAAATAGATTTTTGGCTTTGCAGCGACATAAATCCGACACAAATGGTTACTTAACTTAAGCCACATTTTTAATAAATTTGAGGCTGAACAGAACGTAGTGTAGGAAAACATACTTAACAGGGCTCGCTGCAGACCTGGGGAGATGAACTCCCCCATTTTCCTTGCCACCATTCTACCACTGTTAGTTCTGCAGCCCAAGTTATAGACAGGCTGTTTTGCTGATATTCATTTTCTTCATTGCCAGTACTCAACTGCAGTCAAATACCTGGCCACATTTCAAATACTATAGTGTTAGCTGTTATTAAATCAAGTAATGCATCAGAATGTATAGGCTTTTGTCTGTAGTTATTTTTAAGCTGTTGTATCTGATTATCTTTTCATACAGTATGAAAGATAATACAGTTCATACAGTTCTACAAAACCATAAAAAGTGGTTAAAACAGATTTATATTTATAATAAAGTTTTAATAACCCAGAATTTTTAAATGAAATGATGAATGAAAAGTATAATTTATACAGCTGCAACAAGCCTTTGTAAACATTTATTTTTTAAGTTAAAAACTCTGCCAAAATTACACACAACGTAATACTGATATGCCTATTATTACATTGTATAAAACAAATGCACATAAACTACTATCCGAGTCTATTTTCAACAGTTTATGCAAGCAGATTTACCATGAGATTTATCGTCTGTCACAAACATGATGCATGTGCCTCCTCAGCTCCTCCTTTTATATTTTAGAGCAGAAACAACCTGAGAAAGTAAACTGTTTCAGATTGGCTACTTTTCAGGAAATCACACCTTTACTGTTTTCTCTTTAGCTGCAGCCAGTAGCATTAGCAAAGCATCTTTAGATTTTGTTAACCTGCTAGTTCATTCTCTGTGTTACTAACACAGAGGTGATGCATTTATGCTTGGGATTCATTGGGAGCTCATGATATTGAATTTGCACCCATAGAATGTTTCAAATATGCATGTAAAGTAGCTTACTGTATGTGGTGTGCTTTAAATAAATCTGCTTGTACATGTTTATTTTTTATTTCTGTTCACTTGTGGACGATTTCTATACTTCATTCTTATTGACGTAAAATTGGTCTGATATGAAAATGAGTTTGAGACTCCTGTAGTAGTTGCCTTTACTGTTGCATTTCCAGTTTGTTGTTGTTGTTTTTGTCCAAATAACCACTGAAGTATTAATACGCTCCCATTACCTCAAATTCTTCTCCCATGATGAAAATACTGTAGGGCTCAACCTGTTCCAGTTTCTCTAGAAATCTGCAATCATCTCTATCGCTCTATTCACATAAATTGATAATATTTTTATTATACAGTATAACAAATGTTTGAATGTTCTCCTTATGATCTTGTTAAAAGGCTTTTTAAATAGCCTATGTTTGATACATTTTTCAATTTGCAGGAAAAAATGTAGACGTGCAGTAAAAACTTTGTTTGAGTCGGGATCAGAATTTGGTTGCTGATTTCTGATCCCTAGATTTTGCAAAGTCTTTACCCACTGATACGGATTTTAAGACAATTCCGATTTTTCTGTAGATACAATGGAAAAAATAGTGAAAGCCATTATACAGTAGTAATTTTATTTCTTTCTTCATTCCATGACTAGCTATTAAATACTTACTTGACCGTCGTTTGTACAAAACCTGCAGACAACTCTTAACATTTGAAAATTATACAATTTCCTTTTAAATGCATGTTTACATGTTTGTGTCTCATTGGCTTCATTTTCAAGTGCCTCACTAAAAGTACCTAACCTTAAAGGAATAGTACACCCAAAACATGATTAGCCTTCATTTTCTACTCACCCCCATGCTGAACAAAACTCTGGAGTACTTTTTTGATATCTCAAATGCATCTGGAGATCTGGGAGGCTTCTTGCTGTCTGCTGACATTCAAATANGCTTGTGATTCATTTGGAGCTCATGATATTGAATTTGCACCCATAGAATGTTTCAAATATGCATGTAAAGTAGCTTACTGTATGTGGTGTGCTTTGTTTGTTTCAAACTACTTTGTCAATGGTCAGGCTTAATCAAATTATTATCATGTAAATTATGCAAAAAAGGATATTTGTTGGTATTTCTTTTACTTTGAAATAAAAAAAAATTGTGATCTAAAACACATCTTTGTATGTTCTCGGTAAATGTAAGAATAAAAGCAGTGAGATTAAACTGTTACAAGGAAAATATTTTCAGAAGATACAATCAAGATGTTCTGGGTCATTTTGCAGGTTGTGCAGTTTTTGCCACTTCTTTTGTGACCATTTCATTAAAATCATTTCATAACCATGTACCTAAACAATATTATCTTGATTTAATTGTAGTTAATGCCTATATATAATATATGTTCATACTTTGGTTAGTTTTGCTGTTATAATAAATTTAGTTGGCTTTGCTAGTTAAGTATTTTTCATGAACTGGTGGGATAAGTTATGACATGCTTAAAACTCACAAAAAAATGCAAGTCACTTTTGTTTTATGCACAGAAAACTTTGTGTACTTATTGTAGACTGTGTTATAGCCCAAACCCCCAACCCGAATCAGAATTATCAGCCCTAAACATGTAGAAAAATCTTGAAGGTTTAAAGACAGATTTTTTTATTATTATTTGTTTAAAGCAAAACAGGCAAAAATTAAGTTTCTTGGTTCCCCCATCATAACAATTTTTCAAAGAATCAGAATTCCTCTATTGCAGTATTAGGAGGACACTAAATGACTCAGATTAGCTTTTAGGATATCAGGTGGTTAGACTGCACCCTCAAACAGAATTAATTAAAGATTAGAATGCCTTTGTTGTCTAAGCAAACTGTCAGAGAAGAATGAGGCTTGTCTCAAGAGCCTCTAAAACAGAAATTCACGTACATGCTCTTGGGCCTCTGATATATACATCTATTGCACCGCTTTCAGTGTGCTCTCCTGAGTAGTAACTCAAACCGATCAGTCTGTGGTGGAATGTTGACACATGACTGTGTAAAAAAGGAAAAAGGAAACATTCTGTTAAAACCATTCAGGAAATAACCTAAACCTGGTTTATCTTTCTAGCCCTTGGGGTGGCTGCAGCTTGACATTTTGAGGACAGGCTGGCATTGATTTGTTGGCCATGAGGGACGGACATGCACTGTTAGAAACGTCTCCATGTGTTAAGCATCAGTGGTCATTACGGCCATTGGGGTGATTTAGCTTTCTCCTGCTCTGTCTGTGGATGGCAGGGTTACAGATTTAACAAATTAGACGGCTACATGAGAGGACACAATACAAGAGGCATGGGCTGCTGAGAATCAGTATATTGATGTCTGTGCTTGAATCTAAGTCCAGAAGAAGAAGAGAGGAAAGAAATGCTGGGTGTGAAATCTGGGTGTTTGGCAGTAAAGCTGTAGCACCCCTCTCCTTTGACAAACAGCTGCTAAATATTTTTGATTGAAAAAGGGGGTGCAGTGGGGAAAAAAGAGATTATCCAAGCATGGCTATGATGAAAACTAATCAGTTATATTTACAAGACAAGAACAATTCTTCCATTAATGTGTCTGATTGTTTTGCTCTTTCAGATTTTTAAAGGTTTTAGTTTCACCTGTTTCATTCATTTCATTAACATTCTTCTTTAAGGAACCTTTTGCTACACGATTATTAATCGATTAATTGAAAAAATAATTGGCAGATTTGCAAAAGGATCTTTAGTTGCAGCCGTATTGTCCATATCTGTTCACGGGTCCAGCAACTTGACATAATCGAAGCGTCATCTTCCACTTCAGAGAACATTAAAGTTTATACTGTATTTTGTGCACTACTTATCCATTTTCCCTTCTGCCATTCAATATGTGTTTTGCTTTTTATACATTGATTTTGGAATTTTACTACCTCTTTTAACCCCTCTGCTTGGAAATTCTAACTCGCTTTGCTTTATTAATTGTTTACTCATTGTGCGCATGTGCAATTTCCAGTCAAGTGGTCTTGTTACTGTGCACAGCAAAACACAAAAAAAAGGGGGAGAAAACAAAGAATCAGAATCAGAAATACTTTAATAATCCCAGAGGGAAATTACTTTTGTTACACGCTCCAGTTACAGTTTTATATATATATATATATATATATATATATATGTGTAAGGTCATAGCACATGACTAGGCCCCTGGATACCCATAGTTTAAAGTGGTGTGAAAATGTTCATGAGTAAAATGGGAAACTGGATGATCAGGATTTAACTGTGAGAAGAGTTTTTTTTTTCTCATTTATCTATTTTTCTTTGCAGTTGCTTGCATTTTTGGAGATGACCTTCAGTCTAGCCAAACAGAAACCTATTCCACGCAGAGTACAGAAGCACAATAATATAAAGTAGGGATGCATGATGTTGGAACTTTGGCCAACATCCAATATGTTGATATTTTACAACTCAATGGCTGATAACCAATATCTGTATTTTTTTTCCCTACACCACTTTACAGACACTATATAGTTTCTTCCCTTCTGTCCTCTGCAGTCATTGCAAATAACTGTTCAGCTATCTATTTCCAAAACATTGAAAAACAGCACTTCACTGACATTTCGACTTTAGCATTTCTTCTTTGACTGACTCATGCATCTGTTTGGTACACGTGATTCGCTGATGCAGAGACAATCCTTATGTTTTTGTCCCTAAAAAGTGCTCTACATATGAAATGTATTGGTAGAATTGCCAGGGCCTGATGATTACTTTTTAAACTAAAATCGGCCACTGCTGATAGCATGCCGATAATATTGTGCATTCCTAATATAACGACATAACCATAAGTCCAAAGTCAGATTATAGAAAGCAAAGCTCTATCCACTCATGAGATTTTAGCAAGAAACTAATTTTTCCATCACAGGGACTCATTTCCTATCGTTCTACATCATTTTGACAGAAAGATGGATGTGAAGGCACCTTCCTGTAGTCATGATAGAATGTGTCCTGCTGTGAAGCTTCAATCTCTGTAAGACAATTTGGGCTGCAGTAAAAAGAAAAATATGACTTTGCAGAGAGAAAGAAAGAAATAAAGATAGATGTCAAGGAGACTGCATCCCAGAGTCCCTCCCCCTTCAACTTATCTGTAAAAAGCAGGATGTAGACCTTAATGCTATAACTGGCGGATTGATTGTGGATTTGAGACAGGTGGAAGCATCCAATCATGTGTTGAAACTTTAAAATGAATTAGTGGCTGAGGCTGCTGCCGAAAGAGGGTATTTTCACAAATACACACAATCACAGCACCGTCATCTTCACACCAGCTGTTAGAGTATGTCTCTTCTTTCTGACAGAACACCCTTCTCAAGAAATATGGGTTTTGGATGAGAGCAAGGACAGAAAAAGAAAGGCTATGTGATCCAGGCCTGAGACTCCCACTGTTGCACAGCAGGATGGACCACCAGGTTGCCCGACATCAATAATTTCACAAGAGAAAGGTCACCCACCTCTGTCAGTGTATTTATCTTGAGGTGTTGTTGATTGGATCAAGCCAAGGACTATTGCCCTTTATTTTATAGCGTTTGATGGACAGGATGGAAGCTGTTTTGCAAGAGTATGGTATAAAGTAATCATGTCAAATCCTTCATGCTTGGGGACTTGACCAACCTGTACTATAAGAGTATAAATGCCTCTTTTTTCTTTTCCTTAAATTGTATTTATATATAAAGGATTATTTTATCATACTGGTTCCCTGAGTTTTGCATGCTTTTGAAATAATAAGTGATTTAGGGAAAAAAAGATATCTAAACCCTCCCCGTTGCCAGTGAAAAGTTATTGTACCATAAACAAAATAACAATTGGTGCCTCTCTAAGTGGCATGAAATGCTATCAGACATTTGCAATAAGTAGTACAGTGGGCGCTGGTTGGAAATGGACGGTTTCCTGCATGATTCCTGTGTGATTCCCACGTGAATCACGATGAATTTCCTGAGGCCAGTTTTTTTATTTCAAAAAGAACTGCAATGTACCCGGATAACCACCAGGTGGCGCTTGGGACCTCTGCCGTCCTAAAAGTGACGTTTGTGGGCCTGCAGTCAACTGAAAAGCAGGTTTATTGGGGATCTTGGTGTGATATTGTGCTATTTTATTTTGTTTTTGATTAAAATAAAGTTAATGAATTAATTTAACATAGACAGCATAATCTTATTTTATGAAATTGGTTGCGTAGTTATAGATACACCTCCGATCTTATCTGAGAACTTTTTATTTCTATTTATTTGCATCTCTATTATTTAATGAAAAATAAAATTAATTAAGTTGGAGCCGGGGATACGGACTGAGGCTCAACCAGAGAAAGTCAACAGAGACAGTGCTGCGGCTGGTGATGTTGAAATTAAAATCATATCCAAAGTTGATTCCTCATTAAGATAAGCCAAAGTTATTCAAAAGGGTATGTAAGGAAATATATTTTCTTTAGTTTTGTAAAATATAAGTGCCGTTGACAGCTTTGAGGATCAAAAGTCAAGCTAATCTTTAACTTCATTAAAATCCATCGAGAGTTTCTGTGCTTGGTCTGTAATAAAAAAAAGCACCCACCTGTCGCTACCACACCGTTTTTTATCACATTAGATCATAGGGATTATCATTCTACTGCCTCAAAATCTTACTCTGATAATAACAGGCGTATTGTTATACTGTTTTTGTGTGTTACTTTCTTGCCGTAAAATATGTGACACCCCTCCCAGTCTGGTCAAGAAGCAGACTGCGAGGGGTGTCATGCGTTGCGAGCTGATAGCGTAGAGGGTAAGCTGAGTAGCTACGAGTCAAAGGGTTGTGGGTTCGGTCCCAGTTGTGGCCGGGTTTATTATTGTTGCCTTAAATGTTTTTTTTTATTTTTTATCACTTTTTTATTAATTAGACCATAGGGATTATCATTCTACAGCCTCAACATCTTAATATGATAATAACAGGCGTATTGTTATACTGTTTTTGTGTGTTGTTATTATTTATTATTACCATTATCATTACATAGTTTCCAGTGATGGGCAGTAGCGCTGCTACATGTAGCGAAGCTATTAGTTTAACTACATTTTCCAGTAGCTTGACCGTAGCGTCGCTGCTTTATTTATCAAGTAACTTTCCAGTAGTGACGTTATTGTTTTTATCAAATCCTTTCTCCTCCGCCACACACGGGCGGACACAGAGGCGAGGCGGCGACAGGTTAAAAGTGAAACATGCTTCGGGAGAAAGAGGAGACGTGATCTATGGATATATTTTCACTTCATCGAAGTGGAGAACAAAACCAAATGCTTGATTTTAGTGGAAGGGAAGGAATATGGCCACATGATAGCTGGAAAAAACACAACCTGAAGAGACACGTCGCAGTTCACCAGAAAGACATTACGGTAAGTTAACAGAAAGATTGGTGGTGGTTGTTTATAATGTAACATTAAATCAACGGCTATAATGTCCCAATGATTAACTAATGTTGGCTAACTTTCATAGTATTTAGTATCCAGGCTGGCTACGTTACGTTAGCTTGTTAGCACGTAGCGACCGTAGCCAATTGTTGATAGAACTGAATTATGAAGTTAAATTTATGCTAACTTAGATATGTTATACTGGCCGGGCAACTATAGTTTCAGTTAAATTGCAAGTTTGATTAAAGCAGACAGACATTTTAGGGAATCTAGAAGCTGCAAGTGAACTACAGCTAACACAAAACACCTCGGCAGCTACACATGTATGCTAAATGCTAAAACCAACTGAAAGTATTTATCAGGATAAGACAAAATAAAAAATAATATGCCATACATAATTCAGAACAACTTTAACCTAGATTTTCATACACAAAATAACCATTGCTAGGGGAACCACTGCAGGGATGCAAACTCCCAATGTCTTTATTTGGTGACATAAAATGCTGCTCTGTTTATCTGCACATTACTATTACAAGGACATTTGATTTGAATTGGCATCAATATTAATGCAACCAAAATGCATGCACACATAAAAATGTCTGCAATTTATTCCTGCATTAAATGATAGTTAAATGAAAAACGCTTGTCAGCAGATTGATGAATATGTTTAAATATCAAATTTTATATTTATTTGTAGGTTTGTAACTTATTTGTTTGTAACTTTAGTCATTTGAATTGAATAGTTAAATGTGTACAAACCCTGTAAATAACTGACTTAAATCA
>NW_015150886.1:579865-583469 GCF_000732505.1 Cyprinodon variegatus
CTGTGGCTATAAGGCATGCAATATAATATACCTATATATACAGTAAGATAAAAATGTAGAATGATAATCCCTATGGTCTAATGTAATAAAAAAGTGATTTAAAAAAAAATTTGAAAAATATTTGTCCATAGCTGGGATTGAACCCTCAACCTTCAAAGCTGCACACCACTCCCTCTACCCTCTACACCAACAGCCCAGAACATGTAAACCCCATCCCAGTTTGCTAATTGACCTATCTACTTCTGACTCAAGGGACGCCGAAATGGACTCAGACTGCCACCTAGTGGCTATAGTAGTCACATGTTTTTCACACAATATGTGAAACACGCGGAGCGTGAGTGAAGTGTCCATTTCCAACCAGCGCCCACTGTAATTAGTCTACTGAAGCAATTTGAAGCAATATTTTCCCACTCTCTTTCGCAGAGTTTTTTAATGTCAGCCAATTGGAGGCGCTCTAGCCTGATTATCTGTTTAAGGTCATGCAACAGTAAATTTAGACTTTGATTAGTTCACTCCTAAGCTTTATTTCTGTTTTACTTGTTTTAGTTTGCTGTGTTTTTCAGTTTTTCAGTTTTTGAACAAATCAACAAGTCCAATGGACTTGTTGATTTATTTACATGGCCTTTAACTTTATTGCTCTGGCTTGGTGGAAATCAGATATTTTCCCCAGTTTTTTAAAGAATCAATAACATGTTAGTTTGAGAATAGTGGGAGGGCCCTTTGTGCTCTTCTTGGTCAGTAGTGCTTTTCTCCTTTTTTACACCCCCTTGTTGAATTCCTTTTGAATCATAAAAACTGACCATAACCATAACACAAAATGCTTGCAGGACTTTAACTATTGTACTTGGTTCTATTGTGTGCTCCTGGAGGAGTCAACAATGAAGTTGTGGATTGCCTGACAATTATGGGTCTGTTTACCACTGTTCTTTGTTTGTGTCTCAAGGCATTAGAAATTGCTTGGAAAATGTCTTACAGATCAATAGATTGCTTATGCTTATACTTTTCTATGGATTGGAGCATGATGTGATGAGAATTATATAGTTAGACCATTAAAGAAATATGTCTAGATTCTACTGGTCTTTAATCAAGTATGGCCATGGCTAGTAAGACCTTTTTGCTTTTATAAATGTCATAACATTTTTGTATCTATTCAAGTTATCTTTTCTTATATAAAAACGGTTTTGATGATCTAAATCATGTAACAGCTAACACAAGAAATCTGTAAAAGGAAAATACTTTTTTCACTCCTCTGTAGTTGGTTTTTAACTTTAAGAGTTTTTTTAGGGAATATGTATTGTATCAAAACCACTGTCTTAATGACCCTTTGCTGAACATTGTAAATGTGAAGAACTGCTTCATTTGCAATTTTTGTACACTGTAACATTTGTCGGAACCTATGTACTGTATATTGACTTTGGTTCCCGATCTGGATGAATGAATGAATAAATAAGGATGAATGGATGAAAAAACAAAAACTGTTAGTTTTAATTAAGTATAATATCTTAAAACAGATATATACAAATCTAGGGCCAGGAACACTCTTGGGATTTTACAGTCCAAGTGTATAAATAAAAAGCTTTTAAATGGCTTATTAAAGCTTAATGTGTCTTTTGACTAAATTGTACCATCCCTTTTACGAACTGAAAAAAAGCCTTTTCTTGTATTTGTATTCGCTGCTATTGATAAGTAAAGCTGACCGCTGAACTGAATGGAAAAAACAAATGTATCAGCTGATGTATAAAAGTGGGCAGCTGACATGGCTTAAATCCATATCATTGAATCTCTTCTTTCTCACAAATTTTACTTCAGTTGGGTTGTGTGATTAGTTTCTGTTCATTCCAGAATCCTTCAGTTTAAAATCCCCCTTGCTCTGTAACATAATACCCATATTATCACTAGACAAGCTGGGAATTGGTTTTTCCTCTGTTGCTCCCACAGGATGGAAATGGAAAACATGAAGAAAATCACAAACAGAAAGTCGGTTTTGTTGATTGGGACACATGGCCTCATTAGAATAAGATTTTTCTTAGACAATGAATGTTCTAAGAAAAATTCATTGTCAGATTTTTTTTTTATCCGGTGCAGTTATAAGTTGTTTTGTTTTTTTGTTTAACTTTAAATTCAACAGCAGCAATTCTACCAGAAATTGGCAGATTTATATCAGCCAATATCTGTAGTAGAATTTTTTGCCTGCAGAAATTCAACTCCCACAATTTGCTCCCAAAAGCGTGTATAACTTTGAAAGATTTTTGGCAATGGGCTTCCACACAGTGCATACACACTATCAGTAAAACTTTTCACCCAGCTAGATTTTACCGAAGGACCTCTTGCTTTTGAAGTAGTCTATTTAGTCTATTATCACTAGCTAAATCCAGTTTCCACAAGATTTGGAAACTCAGCCTTTGTCATTAAAAGTAAGGGTTACACAATGTCGAGGGAGAGTTTAATTGCTGGATGGAGGAGCTTGTTTCCATTCCCAAGGTACATCATAGTTTGCAGATAGCATCAACAAAACTACAGTTAAGGAGCAGAACCTGGCAACTTCACAGGAACTATGGTGTTCAATGTTTTTGTTAGCATGTGGTTGGTATCCACTACTTTTTTAGAAACTGGTAGCATACTGAAATGTTTTTATATTAAAATAATATTGAAGGATTTTCGCAAATTTTTAAAAAGACCGGCCTTCTCCATTAAAAAAAAAAAAGCAACATGCACAACCTGGTACCCACTCCCAAGAAAGAACGCATAATAATGCATGTAAGAGCAGCACAAGCGCCCATTTGGCCTATTTCTCTTGGGTTGTGTTGAAGATATGGGTTGTGTGACAGAAGGGGATGCTGTTTGCTCTGTGGGCAATGTGTGCACAACATGACACCTGGAAAAATCTCATGATCCACTATTCAAACAGGTCATATCCTGAGTCACTCATTAGCTCGTTACATCAGGACAAATAGTCAAAGGAGAAGAATGTGCCAAAGGAAGTAAAAGGATGAGGACTTTAATTACTAGTAACATTACTTGTGGTGTGAACATCACAAAAAAAACAAAAAAACTCTTACCCAATAAAACAACCTTGATTGAAGAGCTATATGTGTATATATGTTTATCTTTTTATTTTTATCTTTATTATCTTGTGTGGTTAGTTGTGTGTGTATATATATTAGGGGTGGAACGGTTCACAAAATCCATGGTTCGGTTCGGTTCACGGTTTCGTGGTCACGGTTTCCGGTTCGGTTCGGTATATGTTTATTGTTATACCGAAAAGGAAAAAAAATGAATAAAAATTATAAAAATTAAAGAAAAAATAAAAATTAATGAAATAATGAAAAAAATCCCCAAAAACTAATGAATTACAAATATTTTTAATGATCCGCGGAAACCATTTCCACATGTTTTGCTGCTTTGAATTTAATAATCTCGCGCATGCCCTCTATGATCTCCAAGGAACTCAGAGCGGAGCGGACGGGAGCCACAGTGGAGGCTGTAGGCTTTGCTTTGTGCAGGCGGTCTGGAGCGCAGCGGGGCGGAGCGCTGACGGAGTATGAGGGATTTGGTTTCTACAGGGCTTTGGTTTCTAAAGGGCTTTGGTTTCTAAAGGGCTTTG
>NW_015150886.1:583913-589368 GCF_000732505.1 Cyprinodon variegatus
TATATATATATATATATATATATATATACATTTATTTATAACTGTAACTGGAGCATGTAACAAAAGTAATTTCCCTCTGGGGTTATTAAAATATTTCTGATTGATTGTGATACATACATACATGCTACACATGTTTTAAAATTATGAGATTTCGCAAAATATGCCCAATGTTTTAATGTGTACACATAAGACATGCTTTTAGTTAAACCATTGGATGTAGTTAAGTAAGAATCACTATGACAACATGGGTTTTCATTCAGTAAGTAAATGTAGTACATTTGCATGCTTTGGAACACATGCGGTGTAGACACAGAGGCTGTTAGTCCTTGACACAGCAGTCAGGGATTGGATTCTTGACCTTTCTACCCTGGCTGCTTCTCTTCCTCCTTTTCTATTCATTCATTGTAAATAAAGTTTTTTTTTCTTTTTTTTTAAAGAAAATCTTAAACCAAAAGGAATATATTTCTATAGTATAATTTAATTTGTTCATTAGTACTTCATCTAACCAAACGATTTGACAGGAAACCTTTATCTTATTGGAAACTGGCAAAACAAAAAAGGTAAAACTGAGGTCGGAAAGTCAGGACTTGTGTTTAATGCTTCCTGAGCTACATCTTTACTTCCAAGTGCAATAAAGTGCTTTGCCTCTGCTCTTGCCAAATAATATTGTGATGGCTGTTTTGTCACAGCATTGAAGCCAGGAGGTGTTATTTATGTCAGAGATGCCACAGGGTATTAACAACACAGCAGTATTTGACAGTTATGGACCATATAAGAATGGATTGTTAAAGCAAATCTTTTGTTATATCAGTCAAGATGAAAAATACAATTATACTTTTTGTCACAAAGTAAAAGAGAGAAGCTTGTTCATATATTTAGCTGATGACATATTTCTTGTTTAAAGTCTTTTTTCTTTGAAGTTGCTTCACGCATCACAGATTCCTTCAAAAGATGCAGAGTAGAGAAATTTTAAGGAACAACACCTCATCTCTTGTTTGGTAGGAGATCGGTCTGATATTAGTCCAGAAACACTGCATAGAGTAAACTAAAATGATAGTCGAGATATTAATGCATTTACAATTTGGCTAAACGTATTTATCAGGACATATTTGACAGCAAAATTTGAAAGCTATTATTTTGATGTGCTAAATATATTAAAACCAAAGCCAAATAAACAGCAACATTTCATTTAGAATTAATCTTTTTTAATTGCCTGTAATGTGAATGACTTAACTGTAAATTAGTTTTCAACTTCTTGATTACTGTTATGACAACTCTAACATCCCAATTATGTAAGCTCTCAAAAGTCCTATTTGAGTTCATCTCGTTCGATTTATGCATGTTGATTTAGCTTTTGAGGAACAGCTCTGTTCACAGCTGCACTGTATTTCAAAGTGACCTCATTCAACATTCTCTTTTCTAAGAGCGCTTTTATGTCTGAGGGCACAATTTAAATGTGTTCCAGTGCTATATTTAGCTGATGTGTTTCTTTTTTTCTCTCTCTTTTTTTTTTCTTTTACATCAAAATGCTCATAGCTGAAAATGTTTTACTACTGTAGGTGCTGATGGAGCTCTATAAATTATTGAAGACCATTAATTAATGATTTCTTACTGTAGAGCCTTGAGCATCAGGTGTCAACACTTGTGTTCATTTTTTTTTATTTTCACTTTTTTTCACATTCTTAAAGCCAAAGTGGCTGATAAGACCCATTTGTCAGAATAAAAATACCAAATACCAACAAGTACCTAAAACAAAAGTTAAAGCAACTTTTAAACAAATATTTCATAAGGCAAACATTTCTACCTTAAAGGTATAGTGGAGGGTATTCGTGATTTTTTGAAAAGACCTCTGCACTTTCAAAAAAATGCACATGCACAACCCTGTACTGGCTCCCGAGAGGGAATGCCTATTGAACACATGCTAGAGCATGCACAAGCCCATTCTTTGTGCACTCTCTGTTTAAAAGTTTCTGTTTGCATCGCTCATACAAGCTTTGTTTCCAAAAGAAGATTTGCAATTTTCCGCTATGTCAGACTCACCACTTACCCACCACTAATTGAAAATGGGGACGAGCACGTAGTACAGACTTACGTAAACATATCACCAGAATGACTCACAATTAGGAGGACCACTTATTTTGATGATCCATCCGGAAAAAGAACATCCTCCACTATACCTTTAACTACCTTATTTTATTGTTGTAATGTTCTAATCTTAAATGTAAGTACGTATAAATCCCAATTAACTAAATAAGTAGCTTAAAACGATCAGCTTTGTGTCATAATTGTATAGTATTCGCCAAACCTTGTGAAGGTGTTATTGAAAATAAGATCAGTTCTATTTTTTGCACTAGAAAATTAGAGATCAATTGATTCTGATGGGTTTTCAAATTTTAAAGTCACAGACCACCTTAAAAATTTACTTAGTTTACTCACTTTCTTACTTCCTTAACATGATACTTCATAAATAGAAATCATTCAAATGTTTCCTTACACTAGCCAGGATTATGAAAAATGTTTATGAAACTCCACTGTGAAGTAGCTACTCTGTTTCTAATTATGAAGCTTGTCTGTAAAACCAGAAAAGGAAAAAAGCTGAAAATGAGAATTAAATGAAATTATGCCTGTACATAAAACACAGCATTCACACATGCCTAGAAACTTATGTACATTTTCTCATTCACCTTCTCAGATTACCTTAGTAATAACATTAGTAATGGAGCATAGGTTTTTACATAAAAATTTAAAGCCACATATAACATTATTCTGCTTTAGACCGATCAGAATGCAGATAAAGTGGTTAAGAAACGTTTTCAACATACCATTGCACATGTTGCCTTCATAACTTAAACACAAGACAAATAAAATTGTACATATCAAATTACAATGGGAAAAAAAATATTGACAAATTGATTAAATTCAGAAGGAAAAGTACCATGTAGATGTAGATTTCTTTTGTCCATTAATAAGTATATTACTCAAGTTGTTAGGGTTGTATGCATTAAGTAAAGAAGGGATCAGCAGGTATTTGAGTTCACAGCAGCCACAGTTAATTAATAATCCAGTTTTTCTTCTAGATGGGTTATGAGCATGAAAAAAGTGCAAAAAAAAAGAAAGTATTTGATTGTATTTATTTGAAAAATTAAAAAAAAAAAAAACTTTTCATTGGCTGCTGAGCTGAGGTTTTACAGTAAAATGTATGTCCTGCAGCAGATTCTCCCTCGTGTCCAGTATATATCAGATATAATCATTGTTGGCTTGGCAACCACTATTTTCCCCAGAAACCTGATGGTGTTTATCCAGTTTTATTTTTAATTAAGAAAGATAAAGCCAACCTAAGTCGGATCATGGGTGTAAGATTTATTTGCTGTTTGAAAGGTTAGGTCTTCTTTTGGGCTGCCATTAGAAATGTGCCAAATATATATTCACAAACATAAATATCTATTATCATTGAGCCTATTAAAAGTATTTATGCCCTTCTCAAAAAAAAAAAAAAAAAAAAAAAACATAAAACAGCCTTCAAAGCCCCCCTTTACTTTTGTATTTCCTTCTTTTTCTTCAGTCAGAAATAAACACTAAAACTTTTATAGTCATTATATATTATTTAATGGACATTAGATTTAGATTTCTTCCTTTTTTTTTTATTTATTTTATTATGTTACGACTTTTCAAAAAGTAATCTGCTTTAAATGGGGTTTAAAATGTCTCACAAACTAACCTGCTGACCTCGAACCCGAGTCTTTTCTCTGTATTATTGTAGCACACATGATCTGCTGTAAAGTGTTTTAGAAACTAATATCCCTATTTAAATATTTACCTGAAAAACAAATTGTGATATATTGACACTTTGTTAATTTAAAACATTATTTGTATTACAGTAATCTAATGAATTATGTACAGAGGTAGCATAATTATTATGAAGGTGCGTTCACACTGAACACAAATTTCTCAGCTGAAATGAACTGCTTATATGTTATTTCTATGTAGAGGGTGGCTCTCAAGCGCTGCACAGTGAAGCCAGACAGGACTTGCGAGGGGAATTGAACATCTTTTGCAATTTAGTGTAGCAAGAGGAAAATTCCCAGTAACTTCTTTTTTTTTTTGCGTTGCAAAACCACATCTCCCCTTTTTTAGCTTCCTTACACTGGCTGCCAGTACATTTTAGGATTGATTTTAAAATGATTTTATTTGTTTTTAAAACTCTTAATGGCCTTGCCCCTTCTTATCTGTCTGAGCTGTTGCATTCTTACACACCCTCCCGTTCCCTCGGGTCAGCTGATCAGTTGCTTCTGAGGGTCCCAAAGACAAAATGCAAGCTCAGAGGAGCTCCTAAGCTGTGGAACGATCTGCCTCTAAGCATAAGACAGGCCTCTTCTCTTGCTGTTTTTAAGTCCCTTCTTAAGACTCATCTTTTTTCCTTGGCTTTTGGCACAATTTGAGATGTTTTACTTTGTTTTATTCTTCTTGTATACTAATATGTATTTTACACTCGTTTTTTTTTCTATTTTATAATTTTATTGTATTTTATGATTGTGTACAGCCCTTTGGTCCTGTCCGGAGCATAAAGTGCTTCATAAATAAAGTTGGTATGGTATGGTATGGTAACCAATCAGGGACTAGATGTGCTGTGACTTACAGTAAAGGATTACAGCAGAGATGACCTTGGAAGATATAGAAAATAATGTTGACAAAGGATAAAGTAGGGAAAGCTCTTCAGAGGTTTGGAGATGGCTTCTAAAAAGCTGTTTTAATTTAGACTAAGAAGGACAGTTGGTCATCCTCCATTACCGCCATCCTCCCTTACCGCCACTCCTGTGAGCATCTCTGTAGGGTTTCCTGAACCAAAGGACCCCACAGGCTCTGCTTGGGCTCTTCAAAATAAATACAGCACCGCAACTCACTCCATAAAATCCCTGTCCATATATGTCGAGGTGAAACTGACGAAGGACGGACTTTCACCTACCATGCAAATTCTTCCAAATTGCTTTTGCTGACCAGGCAAATCTCTGGCAAAATTTCAGGCCGGTAAAAGCACATGAAATGGGCTATTTTTACGCAGGTTTCGCATTCGGTCTGAAAGCACCATTAGCCATCAAGATGTGATGAAAAGTCTAATTCCATTTCTGCCTAGATCTTTAAAAAAAGAAAAAAGAAAAAAATGAAGTTAAAAAGGTTTTAAGTACCCGAGTAAATGTTGGAGTTAAAATGTTTGTCAGTTATTTGAAGACAAGAATACAAAGTAGGAACTCATTGTCATGGTTGGTTTAGAAATCAAACCCACATGCAGAACACCACTTGGAGACTGATAAAAAGTTCAACAGAGTTTATTAAAGGTTTGCACAGAGATAACATGAACTGGATTCTGGAAACTGGTCCGGGCAGGATTCTCAGGCGTCTGCAGAGACGGATAGTTTGATTAGCCAGGTTAACAGATTAGTTGTTGAGTTTTCAGATG